>NC_056733.1:1797778271-1797980771 GCF_019279795.1 Protopterus annectens | reverse complement strand
GAATGTCTTATTTACTTTTTTACTTGTTTTATCATTGCAACGCATCACCCTATATCATTACAGAAGCTCTGCTTGGGTAGTGTATCTAACCAGCAAATAAAGCACAGGGGGTCAAACAGAAATGAACAATATACAATGACAATATGACTGGCACAAGATGGTAGTGGCACCAAAACTCTCATGGTGACGTATACATACCAAAGGCATTCAGTGTCACGGGTTAATGCTAAAACCCAGCACTATTACACATTTATACCATTTATATGGTTGTTTGGTAGAACTATCACACTAATATACTTGGAGATGGGTTGCTGAAGTGTATTTATCATTATACACATTCGTCTTTATGATAATAAAGCCAGCAGCATCAATAGTCGATGTGATTTCTTAGAAGTTCTAAGAAGCCTTAAGAAAAGGCTATAATAAAGTGCAGTTAGACAGATGAGCTCCTTTTCCTATGATACTACCTGTGGTGAGTAGCTGTGATGCTGACATTCTGGTAGCAGAGACCATAAAAGACAGTTATACAAATCACTCTTGTAACATAATCCCACAAAAGACGATGGAAGGAAATTAACTAAAAACAAAGCTGACAAGTCATGAGCTAAGATCAAGGCAGAAGAGAGAACCTGTGTAAACAGCAATCAGGCCTGACGTTCTTGGATATCTTAAGTAAATTAATTTGAACTTTTGTGTTCTCTTTCAATGATTATATTGTTTTAATGCACACAGTGAAAGAGAAACTCTGTCTGTCTTAGGTAATTTTCTTCTGGTAGGAAAAAAACAGCTTTTTTTCACAGCTAACAGCTAGCATTTCTTTGCAGAGAGAATGATAAATTGCAGGCTTTAGTTTTCTAAGTGAGGCTCATGAAAGGTAAAGAAGACAGTCTCCTGAGAAAATGCCAGCATCCATTAAATTAATAAGAGAGGAGCAACGCAGAGTGTACCCTGACATTAATACACTTCAGCTTTCACGTTTCACAGCTGGACCCAGAATTCAGTATGCATGCATAGGGCAAGCCAGAAAGAACTGAAAAAGGCAATTAATGTCACAGACCAAGACACTGACTCATAGCACTAAAAGAATATCCAAAAGTGTGCTTAACAAAGAAAGTCTAGTCTGTGTCCCCTGATCAAATGTTCATACCCTGAGCTTCACATTTTGCCAAAGCAGGAGTGCAGTCCAATAAGTATACACCTAAGGCTAAAGGAAGTGCATTGAGTGACATGGTTTACAATGTCTGCTTTAAATATCATATGGTTTTACAATTACTGTGCATGATATCACTACAGAATTATTGTAGCACTTCTCACTCACTCTCTAACACACAGTTCTATCTCAGGAAAGGCTCAAGCATGTCTGAAAATGCCGTGGATTTGAAAACAGCTATTATTTGGTATTTTTTATCTAACATCAGGCTAAATGGCAAGTAACAGGTTTATGTCATCAAGCCAGACAGGAAGGATTAATCTTTCTATAAACAGTCATATACTGACTGGAGACAAAAAGGTTATGTCATAATGGAATCATCATCAACCCATATCTGAGGGGTTACAATGGATGGCTTGAAGCCATATTAAGTATGTATAGCATTAGAAGTTTGTCACAGTTACAAGTTTGTGCCCTGAGTATAATAACACAGGGAAAAAGGTGGATTCTGTATATAGTCAGCAGATCAGGAGAGGGCAATGAACCATTTCCACCAGAATTTCAGTCTCAAGACCAGATTAAAATGACTGCAAACAGACACACACACACACACACACACACACACACACACACACATTGATACCACTGCTAGAGCCATTTCTGAAAATTAAATGGTTACAGAGGCATAATTCAGACGTGTGTGTGTGTGTGTGTGCGTGTGTGCGTGTGTGCGTGTGTGTGTGTGTGCGTGCGTGTGTGTGTGTGTGTGTGTGTGTGTGTGTGTGTGTGTGTGAGGGGGAGTGGGTGGGGTGTAGTGTTAGGGTTATGTTTGCCACTGACTTGAATGGACTACATAGTTTAATTTCTACAGAATAGGAAGTAGATAGTTTACAGAGGTTTCTATGAAGGGAAAATCTTGTCAGTGCTTTCACCTGTAATTGCTAAGGTACATTAGAACCTTTTTTGAAGTAGCAATTCATTTAATCAATGCATTTTGGTAGTTTTACTGGTTTAGTTTATAGTTCACACGTGATTTTAATTAACTTAGATATTTACAATTGAGTAAAATGTTGCCGGTAATGTGGTTTTCTGTTACCTAGTTATAGTCAGTGTTTTCTTTAGCATTTTATGTTTTTAAACTTTTTCATTCTACCTTTCATTTCTTGGTGATTTATTTTTGGTGGACAGTGTTGTTATGGAGATTGAGTGTTTGTACTTTGTGTGTACGCAACATAAAGTTCCTTTTACTAAATTCTAAAACATGGGAAAAGGGAATCTGTATTTGATTTTTTATTTAGAATTTTTAAAGCAAATAATGCTAGTTTTGTATTCAGGGGTTATTTTAAGTGACTATAGTATTTTGAGAATCCCAGTGTCTCACTCTCTTTTTTTCCTGCATACAGTGAGTGATAGGTTCATAGGTTCATAGGTAGGTACTAAGCTATTGGCCCTAGGGCCTATATAAGCCTAGCCAAATGGTATCCTGGCTTTTGCCACCCAAGAAAATAATTTTCCTGTGCCCCTGTCAAGCAGAGCCACAGAAGTGACCCCTGGGGTGAATTTCCTATCTCCCATCCAATCATCAAGATTTTTCTTGAAGAGTGCTAACGAGGAGCTTTGATATAAATAGGTAGTTTGTTCCAGAGTATGGGAAGTCTCTGAGACAGGAATCTATCCTTCCAGCATGTTCTGTTTATTGTGGTGACAAGGTTTAGGTCCCTAGAGCGTGTAGCTCAGAGGGATTGGGATTTCTTTACGTGGAGCATGTCCAACAGCTCTGGGTTTGACATAGCTTTGTATGTTAGGCAGAGATCACCTCTGAGTAGGCGATATGCGACAGAGTAAAGCTGGAGTTTTTTGAGATGGTCTGCGTAGGGCATCTGTTTGAGGCCAGTAATCCTCTTTGTGAGGTATTTCTGTGGTCTTTCCAGTTGTTGTAGATGTCTTCTGAGGTACATACCAAAAGGGGTGTTGTACTCTATAATGGGTCTAATGAGTGATGAGTAGAGGGGAACAATGACCTCTTTTTTCCTGGATGAGAAACCTTTTGTGATGAGTTGTGCCACGTAGAAGGATTTCCTGACTACTGTGGTGATGTGATTATCAAACGAGAGACTACTGTCCACCTGTGTCCCAAGGTCTCTTATCACACTTTCAGCATTAAGTAGACTACTGCCTATGTGGTAGTTCACGGGTACAGAGTTTTTACCAAAAGGGATGACAATGCACTTTTTGGTATTGAGCTTGAAGCCATGGCTTTGACACCAGGCATCTGTCTCAGTGAGGCGCTTTTGTAAGATGCCCACATCGTTAGGAGATTTGATTATGGCTCCTAGTTTGCAGTTATCTGTGAACTTTGTTAGCCAAAGACCTTCATTGTTAGCCTGTACTTCAGAGAAGTAGACACCAAACAGGAGAGGACCTAGGACTGAACCCTGTGGTACTCCACTTGTCACTGGTCTGAAGTTGGATTTAGAGTCTGCTACTTCCACAGTGTGGGTTCGGTCAGTGAGCCAGTTGGCAACCCATCTTGTGACATAGGGATTTATACCTAGTTTAGTGAGATTGTCTATAATTTCAGAGTGGGGGATGGTGTCGAAAGTCTTGGCGAGATCTAGATAGGCTGTGTGTACCACCTTACCCTCATCTACAGCTTTGGTGACTGCTTCAAAGAAGTCTATCAGGTTTAGGAGATATGATCTGCCTTTTACAAACCCAAACTGGGTAGGGTCCAGAGTTTGGAGATTACCAGTGTCATTGTTTATAAGTTCCAGATGATACTCTCCATAGCCTTGCAGACCAGGCTTGTCAGGCTAATGGGCGGTAGTTCCCGGGGTCCGTGGTGGCTCCCCCTTTGCGGAGTGAGATAACCATTGCTGTGTGCCATTCAGTGGGCACAAAGCCTGAGGTGAGACTCTGATTGAACATGGTACTTAGGTGGGGTGCCAGTTCGTTCTGTAGTTCATGTAGAACGCAGCCTGGGATGTTGTCAGGTCCCATGGATGCTTTGTTCTTGGCTTTGGAGAGTGTGTTTTTTACCTGTGCAGAGTGAGTTATCTTTCTTTGTCACTGTAATGAATGGAAACATGGTCTAGAGTTCACTTTAATTTATTCATTATTTTATTTATTTGCTTACTTGTTTTATTTAACAGTTTCAAAATAAATATATGGTATAGTTTGGGCAACATTCGGTGCCTTAAATAACGCTGTTTCCTTATAGTAAGAGGCTGTCCAATTCAGTTATTAGCAGAGTTCCCATCTATTTGAAGTCTTTATGTCCTGGGGTTTTTCTGAGGCTATTCCAGTTTCATCTCACATCCCAAGGATATGCGGATGGTGGACTGATCACTCTAAGGGGGCTAACTGTTGATAACCTGCCAGCATTTGTCTATGTAGACAATGCACCTATTACTTGTTTGTATTGTAGGAGCTCATATAGGCATGTATGTAATGTTGCGTTACTAAATATAGAACACCAAACTACTACACATTGTCTGTGTTACTAAATATTACAATGAACCAACAAAAATGCAGTTAACACAGCTCAGAAATTAAAATAAGAGAACAAACTGAGACCTCCAAACAACAAAAAAATATAAAATGAATCATTTATTGTAGCAATACTTTCAAGTTTCTTTCTCACTGCATTAAAATCTGTAAAAGACATCACATGAATAAGTACATTCAAAGCACCAATTAAAAACATCCAAAAAAATCACGATAGAAAATTCATACATAATTTATAAGTACATAGCCCACGTTACAAACATTTAAATTAAACACTCTTTATACTTTAAAACTGGTTTAAGACTATTTACTATATTTAAACCTGCTGCAGAATCTGCATTAAAATAATGAATCTACTTATATCGGGCTAATTCCATAGCAAGAGTCACATTACCCAATGACTCTTTTTAAAAAGATGTTAAATTACTTTAAGTTTAAATGCATGTTCACTACCCATATTAGAAATACATTTATATAGTGCATTATTGTATAAATGTCTCCATATATCAAAAAGATGTGAACAGATTCTCTCATTTAACTTCCATTTAGCCTTATATGCATAAAAATTGGACATTTAATACATCTCACAAGGTAAACAACATTTTCAGTACAAGTTGCAGATGTTCTAAAAATAAATTATTTTCCCATGGTAGGGTGTATAAAATATACATCAACCTTTATCATATAACAAAACTAACATTTGTAACTAATTTGGTTCAGTAACTGTTTTCAATTGTTATCTTTAGCTCAGGAAGTAAATCGCTATAACAGTTTTTCTTTCAGATTTTTTCCCTTTTGTAGACAAAATTATGAGTTGGTCCATTCAACAAAGCTGAAGTGATAAATTTAGACTGACATAATTTTTCCTAATAATATTCTTAATTTGAAAACTTCTTCTACTAAATTTCATAACACAAGTAACACCTTTCTTCAGTTATTTACAGAATTTCCATGTCTATTATTCTCACTAAAGAGTGGTTTAACAACCTCATTACATTTTAAATATAGTATACATCTGTTTGCAACAACATATTAGTATTATAGCTTATCTGTATAAAATCTTATATCATGCTATTAATTTCTTACATAGAATTAGTATCAATTGTATCAAGTTAACTAGTTCTTAAATACTGACTTCTCACTACAGTGTTACAGAAATACTGAGGATGCATACTTTAAGAATGCAAATATCTAGTTGCTTCTGCAGCTTTCTTATATATTTTGGTGCCTATTTTCCATCATTAACTAATATAGTAACATCTAGTAAGTCAACTTCTACAGACAAACTTGTTTACTTCAAACTACAAGAAGTCAGTCAAACTCTGCAAAATATTAATAAACCGTTGTAATGATGACTCATCACCTGTCCAGGCTAGCTAAATTTGCCTCTGTATTAACCACATGAGTGCCTATGGCTACTCCTATCATTTGATGAAAAAATTCCACATTGAATATAAATATATTGGTACATAATAATTTTGTGTCTAGAAGGAGGCAACTAGCCTATATTTTTTGTAGGCATAGCACTCTTCTTACGTAAATAATTTCTAATGGCCTGTATGCCTTACTCTTTAGATATCACTATGAACAGAGATTTAATATCTAACGTGACTAAGATAATATAATTTATTTCACTACCTTCATACAATAAATATAATTCCCTTAAGAAGTGATTCCATCTTTAAAAAAATCTTCATAAACTTTAGACAAGGTTTCAGCTGACATTCCAAATAATTAGAAATGGCTTCTGTCATCCATTGATTTCCAGATACTACTGGCTTCATAGGAGATTGTTTGAATCTTTATGTAACTTTGACAAGCCATATAAAACTGCAATGGTAGGCATTCTCTTCAATAGTTTTCTCTACATTTTCATATAAATTAACACAAGGGATGAACTGAACAGCCCCTGTTGGCTTAATATCATTTTGTGGGGACTTCTGAGCAAAAAATTGAGGGATAACTACAATTAAATTAATATTTGAACTATTGCTCATGCTGTTACTACCGTTTCTAACCAAAACACTGCTGTTTTCTATTAGCTCTAATAAACCACCAAGCATCAAGTGCATGATTTAAAGAATAGGGGAAGATGGCAATCATTTAGCTCCATATTGACTTGTACAGCTAAGTCTATTGATAGTTTACCATCTGATTAAATGATCAGCCTTCCTGCATGGTTGGTTCTCATTGTCAGGTATTTTTGATTGTTTGAATACATTTGACATGCATTACATATGCTCTAGTAATCAGAATCAATCCATTTATTTCATACTTATCTGTCAGAAAACAAGGAAAGGTATATATATATATATATATATATATATATATATATATATATATATATATATATATATATGTATTATATAATGCCATGAATTATTATACTGATCTATGCTTAAATACAGTAAGTGGCATCACAGTTCTAATTAACAGAGTAACTCAAAAAAAGTAGTAGAAATAAGATATAAGCTAGGAATGTGTATTATGTAAAAACCCCAGCTACTAGTAAACTGTGTGATTAATTAGAATCTGATGTATGGAAAGTGTAACTACCACTGGAACAAAAGCTGGATTGATAACTTTGGCAGCATCTACACAACAAGCTCCTGGTACTGGGAAGCTATTTAAAGTAGCAAATATGTCTACAGTTAAGTGATATAATTGCTTGTATAATAAACTAAATTACCACCCAAATAATAACAGGAATGATGGTTTCCCTGTCAGAAGTTTATGGTGTGTGCAGCTAAAAAAAGTATGAGTTCTAATTCACGATTGTGACAGCCCAGCAGAAGTTCACTCTATTTGCCACAATTTAAACTCAGTTGAATATACATAAGATCTAATACAGAACTGCAGTGCATATGCAATAAATGCTACAAGAATTATGAACATTCTGCACATTACTAGGTAACCACACATTTCAAAATGCTTTCACATCACCAAGGACACTAGACTAAAGCCGCTACAGACAGAAATATGCAAGTTATAATTCATGACAGTTGCTTCCCACACATGAATTTATGCTATGTAACACGGTAAGAACTTGGCTGAGATGTAAACATTCTCATAAATGATAGAACAAAAACAGTAATTATGAAAGACTCATGCCATCTCTGCAATTTAGAATTAAAGAACAAGATTTGTCCCCACTGTCCTTTTAAGTTATTCTAATCACACAAAGGCATGTAAAGTCTATCTTTGCATTTTTGTGTTTTTTGGTGATACATGATGGCTCATAGATCATGGCTGCATAGTAACAGTTTTGTTTTTAAACCCTATTAAGGGAATATCACTAAATGTGTAAATGTAACAGCAAGAGAAATGCTTTCCTTACTATCTCCTGTACCATCTACAGCAAACAACTGGCTTAAAGCCATGATCCCCACTGTTAACTAAACAGGCAAGCACTACAAAGCAATCAACCCAGCCCTTAAAAGGATGACCATAAAATACCATAACTAACTCTACAGTGAAAGATGACTGATTCATTAAAAGTACTTTATAGCTACTGTCTCAGGAATTAGCCGATTTTTCAAACTAATACATATTGCATTAGATGCTGCCATGGATACGTTAAATGAATAAAGGAACAATGGAAAAATATCTCAGATGTATCTTTCTAATAAATGAATGTTTTAATTAAAAATCATCTTGGTGTATGTGCGGGTATGAATTTTAAACCAAATGTTCACTTTGCTCAATACCAGAAATATTAAAAATATATACATCCAGAATGTCCACCTTGAGTTTATCATCATCATCATAACAGTCGTTACTTAAGGTATCATTAAGGAAAAGTTCAGTGTTGGCCAAATTATTTTAAGTAGTATATTTTTATTAGTCCTATTAGTTTGATAACATTTAGATTGCTGCTGAAGCAACCTCCACTATGTTGTCTCTTTTTTTCCCCACGTTAGAGAAGAAGTCTGTATAAAAATTATTAGTTGCTGTTTGTTCCACATGTTCTGTAGCAGCCTTTCGCCTTCTATTCTTCACAGGATTGTTGTGTGTGACTGTACAAATATCACAAAAAGACATGGAGAAACCATTATGGCTCCTAGAGGTCGTATTAGACAGCTGAAATTCAAGTATCTGCAGAGTTACTGCATGAAGGAATTTAACCATTCCAAGGAAATGCACTGAAGAATTCTTGTCATAATTTGTTTGCCAGCATTCCCAATAGTTTCTCATTTTTCTGAGTATACATACATAACCACTGTTGCTCCAGTTTAGCTCTGGAGCAAGTCAACATGCAGCTTTCACAAATGCATGTTTTCTTTCCATCAAATGCACATTTGTTCTGCATATAGCAATGAAGCTAGGGCCTTGGAATGTTAGTTACTTAATCAGTGAACAATATTTGTACAAAGTTTTGTCATTCTTGATGACACAATGTCCTTTAGTTATATGCAGAAAAACTAAAATTAAAAAGTGCTATTGTGGACGTGAATTGTGATTCTTAACATTCAAAAATTAAAAATTATGCTCAGAAAATGCACTGCATGATAAAATGCACATCAGATATTCCATTAAGGCAGCTCTTATTACCTTAAAATGGTAGTCATACATCTCAGTCATTTTTTAACTTTGGACAAAACTTTATACACTCTACCTTAAAACTTATCCATGCCTGAATTACCCAAGCTGTGCATGATATGTATTTCCAAAGACAGGTGATTAATAAATGTAGACTTTCAAAGCAGATTTGATATTTGGCATTTCAAATGAAGTTATCCCACTTGAGCCTAGGGATGCTGACACTTAAGGGTGCATGGTATCACAAAGTTTCTTAAGTGTTCTTAAGTGCATGGACTGGGGAACTTGTTCACTTTGGTGGCTAGTTTTCTTAAGTGTCCTAAGCACCTGCATTGTTCATTGCTATATTTTTGGAGTTACTAGTTTATTTTTCCTGTGGGGTTTTCATTTAAACTAAAACTATTTTTCCAGTTATTTATACTGGGGAAGTTCCATCAGTTTATAAGGGATAAATGGCTGCTTTTTCAGTGTCTAATGATATGCTTGTTACTATGGATTGTGGGGGCTTGGGGCTGTGCTTTCATCACTCAGGATGCAACAAATTATTTTGCTTCAAACATATTGTTAACATGGTTTTCCATGAGCAGAACCAAAAATGTAATTTTTACATGATTATGATGGTATTAATATTTTAACATTCTAAATTATTTTGTCAAGGTGAAGACTATATTTGTTGTGGAGCAGTGGGGTAATTTTCAAGAGCCATTTGGACTTGGGCAGTTCACATATTCTCTGTATTTTAGTCAAATCACTGGTGATTAGGTACTTGGAGGGACAAGGTTCTGAAGATCAGGAGTCATGTTATTAAGGTCGGGCTGTGCTTCTGGATTTGTTTTGGTGGATGATGATGTTGTTTTTTTCTGTCTTAACTCGGTTTGTTTGGAAGTATAAACAATTTTCAAACAATGGCAACTTGAAAGCTTGAGCCATAACTGTCAGAGGTACTGAGCTCAAGCATTACTCATCATGCAGGGATAGAAATTTGTGTTTGATTTGAATAGCAACTCTGAGACTAAGTAACCCCCCCCCCTCACACACACACACACACACACACACACACACACACACACACACACACACACACACACACACACACACACACAAGCACACACTTTCCCAGAAGTTTATTTTAGGAGCAGCACATTTACTGTTTAATATACAACTATAAAAATAAATAAATAAATACATACATACATACATACATACATACATTCATTCATTTTAAATAAAAAGAGGGTGTGAGTAAAGAAGGGTGACCTTGTTTTCTTCAGAGATGGCTGGGCAAAATACAGTGGCACAATACTGTTGTGCCTTTATCAAAACAAATAAATAACAGTATAATAAGGGTTTATTATAACCAGATGTGTGCAAGCAGACAAGAAAGTGTGTGTGTGTGTAAGTGTGTGTGTGTGTGTGTGTGTGTGTGTGTGTGTGTGTGTGTGTGTGTGTGTGTGTGTGTGTGTGTGTGTGTGTATATATCTAAGTATATATGGATCTAGGAATGTTGAATGAAACTTCAACATCCCGAATCCACAATAACCGAACACACTTTAACGAAAGCACTTTCACCAAAAAAGCGCTTTTGTTAAAGTGTGTTACAAAAAAAAAAAAAAACAATAAATCTACTTTTATGGAGAGGGAAGCCCCCATGTGGGAGGCTGTACCCCCCTGCACACCTCCCCTACTTTAATATCCTCACTCCGAGGTCACACTACAGTGGGGAAAAGGGAATTTTCCCTTATCCTCACCGTAGTGTGACAGGCACAACGAGTGTACTTATCCAAAAGTGCTGCTTCAGTAAACAGCACTTTCGGTTAAGCATGTTCATTGATTTCTGCTTCGGCAGAAAGTACCTTTGGGGATCAGTACGGTTCACATACATATGGTATCCATACTGATCCCTGACAGCACTTTCTGCCAAAGCAGAAATCAATGAACATACTTAACCAAAAGTGCTGTTCACCGAAGCAGCACTTTCAGATAAGTATGTTCATTGTGCCGGTCGCACTACGGTGCGGATAAGGGAAAATTCCCTTTTCCCCACTGTAGTGTGACCTTGGAGTGAGAATATTAAAGTGGGGGGCTGTGCAGGGGGGCTTGCCCCCTGCATAAAAGTAGATTTGTTGTTTTTGTTTTTTTTTTTTTTTTTTTTGTAACACACTTTAACGAAAGTGCTTTTTTGGTGATAGCTCTTTCGTTAAAGTGTGTTGAGTTATTGTGGATTCGGGATGTTGAAGTTTCATTCAACAGTCCTAGATCCATGTGTGTGTGTGTGTGTGTGTATGTATATATATATATATATATATATATATATATATACACACACATATATATATATATATATATATATATACATATATCTATATATATACATATATACATATATATATATATATATATATACATATACGCACATTTATTTATATATATATATATATATATATATATATACATACATATATACACACCTACACACATGTATATTGAAGATGCATAAAACTAGAGTACAAACACTATTAGAAAGCACAGATATCACCTTTTTATAAGGATACATGCCAAGCTGGTAGATCAAGGTTATTCATCACAAAAAAAAGAGGTGAAATATAAATTTAGCTTGCGATAATGCTATCATGGGACTAACATCAGATAATGTAGCGGTAGAATAGATTTTTCTATAATCCCCCCCCCCCTTCAGTTTCCGCACATTTCCATTTAATAGATATTATATTATGATGGTGATGTGGGAGAAAATAATGTGATATTATTGATCCTCACAATGAGGAGAATCGAAGGCGCTGCCAAGGTTTTTTCAGTTAATGTCAGAGGTACAATAATGCTTTGATGAAATGTGTATAAAGATAGACAGGTACATAGATAGATACATAGATAGGTAAATGTATAGATATATCTTTCCTACTAATATTCTTTCTCTAATAGGTTCATCTGTATCACAATCGCTGAAATTGCTTTGGGCCAGGTTTACTTTGGAGGCTGAACAGCCTTTAAATGAATTAGAGGCAGAAAATTACTATGAAACATCTAGGCAAAAGAGGTTGGAACTGCATGAACCCATCAACAGCTGATGCACCACCAAAGAAGATAAGGCATACAGCCCAAAGAAGTTTAGAAAGGGTGTCTGATCCTGCCATATACATTAAATTACCATCTGAAGTAGTTTTACAAGAAGTGCCCAGAAGCGGGTCTATATTAGATCACCGACCGCTTAAGGAAGCAAACGGTGATTAATCGACCCTATGCAAGCGAAAGCTTACAATCTTGAACTGTCAGAACAGCGATTTTTTTCCTAGGGAAAAAAATTGTTGTTCCAAAACACATACACACAACACAAGAATACCAAACAAACAGCAATCCACACACATACACCTAAAATCTTACAACTAACCCTACACTAAACTATACACACACCACTAACTATCCACTTACCTTAACCCAAACCCTAAACTTAAAGTCCGTCACTATCGCACACTCACCTCACCCGGTCCCTAACCCTTACTCACTTAACCCACCCTAACCCTCATGTCCACACAATCACACACATACCTAACCCGCACCCTAATCCTAACTCATCTAACCCACCCTAACCCTCACATTCACACAATCGCACACTTACCTGAACCCGACCCATAACTTTCCACCACAGTGCTGAAAATCTTTCCCTGGGAAAGAAATTGGGTTTCTGTTGCTTCAATATTTTAAGCTTTCGCTCCGTAGGGTTCGATATTAGAACATTCAAAGGTTTTAAACCTCGATGTTCTAATACAGACCCCCCCCCCCCCAGAAGCAAATCTGTGATGGTATCTCATGGACTTATAGTAGAAGAGGTATTAGAAGGCCAAGATGATATTTAGAAGAATTAATTGAGTTTCTCCCTGTAGCAGGCAAAGCTAGACAGTTTGATTTGGTACTCTTGAAGGGTTTTGGTTCAATAGTAGTGCAACAAATGCAAGGAACAAATAATATATGACAGGATATTCATGTCTTTTTTCACAAGAGTACACAAGCAGCTGCAGAAACAGTTAGGGAGAATAGGGGTCAAATTACAGAGGAGTTGCAAACTAGAGACACCAGTCTGCAGATATTTTTAGCACCAGTGTCCGCAAATATAATAAATTAAGTACTTCAAACACAGTCTCTCCTGGGGCTCACATCAAGGCTTTTATCCTTGAGAATGATTAAGAAAAAAAAATATGCAGGGAGAGTACACAGATGTTTTTAATTTAGTACGTGTTGGCAGCATTCAGCATCTTTTTGAGTCTGGTTCTCAATAGCTAGTGGCAGGGCTGGCAGGCTTAGGTAAAAAGCCTTAAAATGAAGCAGTACAAAAAAATTCAGATAAGTGATCAGTGGATTTCATCTTGTTTATGACAGCAATCATTGAAGGGGACCCCCAGCAGACCCTGTCTTTATTGTCATATTTTATGACTATCTGCATGTTTTGGCAATGCTTGGCTAATTTATGACCAACATTTTAGGAAACCTAAAAAAAAGAAATAAATCATTCAGTTGTGTTGTAAAGTACCCTAACACCTGGCTATGCACCATGTTAGATAGACCATTGGGATATTCTTTTGCAGGAAACATGGAGAGCCACATAAAAATCATCAAAAATGTTGGGCATATAAAACCAGCAAATGTACATGTCCCTTCTATCATTTTTTCACACCTGTTCACATTGAGGAAAAAGCCATACTTCCAGAAACTGTTGGCAAAAATAAAAGCCAACCATTGTCTGCAAGCAACAACTCCAAACATTTGCTACCTTTTTGGCAGGAGTCAGACAGAAGCAGAGCTTTCTTTTATTCCAGCAGAGGTAGTTGCCACAGCAGGGGTATGTTTCACCCTTAAGCTAGCTTACACCCTTATAAGAATTTCTGAGCTGGCTCAGAAATTAGTAGACTGCAATGATGTGCAAACAGCAGCTTTCTTAATGCAGAGTTTTGAAAATGGTTTTCCTAAAAATCATCATCACTCTCATCAAACACAATTGTGAAGAACTTAAAGTCCATCACAGGCTGAAAATATTAAAGTCTGAAATTGTTGCAGGCAGAATGTCTGGTCCTTTCTAAACCCCTCCATGAACACAATTTGGGTATCCCCAATTGGGTTAGTCCCCAAGAAAAAAGAGGGCAAATTTAGGCTCATATCCTTCCTAACCCGCGGTGGTGGTGCTGCGGTAGCATTGTCGCCTCACAGTAAGATGCTGTCTGGTTAGATTTTCAGCTAGAGCGTCTTCTGCGTGGAGACATGCATGAATGGGTGTACCTTTGTTGAAGGTTATGCATCAGGCCTGGCAAGCCAGTATGTAAAAATCAACTGTCAATCATTAGCGGACTGGAGTTCCTCTGTGGCGACCCCTAACCGGGAAAAGCCGAAAGACACAAACAAAAACATAACCTGTCCTTCCTACCTATCTCATCAATGAATGACTTTATGAATAAACAGGCTGCAATGTGTAGCATGCAACCCTTAATGATATAGCCAACACTATGAAAAAATGTAATGACCCCAGGCTTGGAAAATTGAATACAGAATCTGCATTTAGGCTACTGCCAATTCATGAAGATGAGTGGTCCTCACTCAGAATCTGTTCTCAAGTTCAATTTTATTTTGATAAATCTATGCCAATCGCCTGTTCTTCAGCCTGTTTGATTTTTGAAATATTCAGTAAAGCCCTCTACTGGTGTTGGAAAAGACTGGCCCCACACCAGGTGACAGTTCACTACTTTGACAATTTTCCCATCATCAGAGAAAGTGAAGAAGGGATTATGGAAGGCATGGACATTTATATTGCTCTTTGTAAAAACCTAGTGGTCCCCTTAACAATGAGTAAGATTGAAGGGCCTTACCATTGCATCAGTTTTCTAGAGCTTCAGATCAATGTCATTAAACTGCAGTTTAGACTGACAGATTATAAACTCCAGCTTTTAGAGAAGCCTTTGAGGAATTTATTCAAAACATTAAAAAGTCAGGTGGGTGGTGGAATTACACAAGCTTCTTAACTTTGCCTGTAGGGCTGTTTCTCTTGGTAGGACATTCATCAGATCTTTAGCAAATTTGTTAAAAAGAGGTAAGTTGAAGCATGCTTTAGGTGTAGATCACTAGCAGAACCAAGAATGACCTTCCCCTATGGTGGGTTTTGCTGCATTGTTTCATTGGCATTAGCCTTTGAAAGTCCAAATGCGTACCTTAAGATATGTTACATTTACTTATGGATGCCTCAACTAGCCATGGTATAGGGAGGGAGGGTCTATTTAAATGGTTCTATATTACAAGATTGACACTTTACTTAATCGAATAAGTAAAGCTCGAACTTGTAATATCGAAACCGTAAAATGTTGAATAGCTGATTTAACCAAGGGAAACACCTCCCTTGGCCGTTATGTGGAGTATGCCCATTTCTCCAATTCGCAGCAATCTCAGAGTTGGTATATTTAGGTAGGGGGATGTGGGGGGTGAAGCCCCCCACTTGATTTCGGATGTAAACATTTTTTTTTTATTCGGCCAAGGGAAGTGTTTCACTTGGCTGAATTGGCCGTTCAACAATTTTAGCTGTCGATATTACAAGATCAAGCTTTAGCTATTCAATTAACTAAAGCTTAGATGTTGTAATATAGATGCATTTGAAAGATATTTGGTTTTCCTCCCCTGCAACACTGGAAAAGAGATATCACATTCATAGGTTCATAGGTTCATAGGTAGGTACTAGGCTAATGGCCCTAGGGCCTATATAAGCCTAGCCAAAAAATGTACCCTGGCTTTCGCCACCCAAGAAAATTATTTTCCTGTGACCCTGTCGAGCAGAGCCACAGAAGTGATCCCTGGGGTGAATTTCCCATTTCCAATCATCAAGATTTTTCTTGAAGAGTGCTAATGAGGAGCTCTGTTTGACAAAGATAGATAGTCTGTTCCAGAGTATGGGAAGTCTCTGGGACAGGACTCTATCCCTCCAGCATGTTCTGTTTATTGTGGTGACAAGGTTTAGGTCCCTAGAGCATGTAGCTTGGAGGGACTGGGATTTCTTTAAGTGGAGCATGTCCAACAGCTCTGGGTTTAACATAGCTTTGTATGTTAGGCAGAGATCGCCCCTGAGTAGGCGATATGCGATGGAGTAAAGCTGTAGTTTTTTGAGACGGTCTGCATAGGTCATCTGTTTGAGGCCAGTAATCCTCTTTGTGAGGTATTTCTGTGGTCTTTCCAGTTGTTGTAGATGTCTTTTGAGGTACATACCAAAAGGGGCATTGTACTCTATAATGGGTCTAATGAGTGATGAGTAGAGGGGAACAATTACCTCTTTTTTTCTGGATGAGAATCTTTTTGTGATGAGATGAGCCATGTAGAAGGACTTCCTGACTGCTGTGGCGATGTGATTATCAAAGGAGAGACTACTGTCCACCTGTGTCCCAAGGTCTCTTATCACATTTTCGGCATTAAGTAGACTACCAGCTATGTGGTAGTTCATGGGTACAGAGTTTTTACCAAAGGGGATGACAATACACCTTTTGGCATTGAGCTTCAGGCCATGGCTTTGACACCAGGTATCTGTCTCAGTGAGGCCCTTTTGTAGTTTGTCCACATCATTAGGAGTTTCGATTATGGCTCCTAGTTTGTAGTCATATGCAAACTTTGTTAGCCAAAGACCTTCTATGTTAGCCTGCACTTCAGAGAAGTAGATACCAAACAGGAGAGGACCCACGACTGAACCCTGTGGTACTCCACTTGTCACTAGTCTGAAGTTGGATTTGGAATCCGCTACTTTCAAAGTGTGGGTTCTGTCCATAAGCCAGTTGGCAACCCATCTTGTGACATAGGGATTTATACCTAGTTTAATGAACTTAACTATAATTCCAGTGTGGGGGATGGTGTCAAAAGCCTTGGCAAGATCTAGATAAGCTGTGTGAACCATATTACCCTCATCTATGGCTTTGGTGACTGCTTCAAAGAAGTCAGTCAGGTTTAGGAAACATGATCTGCCTTTTACAAATCCAAACTGGGTAGGGTCCAGAGTTTGGAGATTACCAATGTCTTTGTTTATGAGTTCCACGATGATACATTCCATGGCCTTGTAGACCAGGCTCTTCAGGTTAATGGGGCGGTAGTTCCCCGGGTCCATCATGGCTCCCCCTTTGTGGAGTGGGATAACCTTCATGGTGCGCCATTCAGTGGGTACAAAGCCTAAGGTGAGGCTATGATTGAACATGGTACTTAGGTAGGGTGCCAGTTCATTCTGTATTTCATGTAGAACGCAGCCTGGGATATTGTCAGGTCCCATGGATGCTGTGTTCTTGGCTTTGGAGAGTGTGTTTTTTACCTGTGTAGCAATGATTATAGGAACTTTGCATTCTTCCGGTATAGAGATGGGCCCTCTAGGGGGTGAGAGGGGGGTAAAGTTAGCAGTGAATCTATCTGCTAGGATGTTGGCAATATCAGTTGGCTCTGTATATTTAGCACCATTGTGCTGTAACTCAGAGCAGATCTGAGTGTTCCCATTGAGATTCTTGACATGGCTATAGAATGCTTTGTGGTTGTCTTTAGAGTCAGTGGCAATTTTGTTTTTGTAACTAGCTTTGGAGGATTTTATGAGGGATTTCAGCTTCTTACTGGGGTTGACCAGGGTGTTCCTCCAGTCATGTGATTTTACTCTTTTTTTGCAACAGTTTCTTTCTTCTGTTGTAGTGTTTATTTATGGCAGAGGACCACCAGATTGGCTTCCTTTTTTTGGAGAATAACATATTGGTTCTATTAGGGATAGCATGATCCATGCACTCGTGTAAATGCTTATAAAGTGCATTTGTGTAGGATTCAGCAGTCATGCCTCTATTGTCCATCTGCATGGGTGTCGTGAAGCTTGCCACTTCTGTCTTAAGAAGTGTGAAGTTGGCTTTGGAGAAGTTTTTTACAATGGTTTCCCTATTTGGGGGTGGGGGTGGGATGTGGATGTCTAGGCTGATTAGCTTGTGGTCGGATCTGACCAACGAGGAATTGACCTCTGGTGTGGAACACCGGTTTCCCATGTTGGTAATGACCAGGTCTAGGATATTGCTGCCCCTGGTGGGGGTGTGAATAAGTTGATCCAAGGTGTTGGAATTTATGAATTCTAGAAAACGTTGAGCAAAAGAGTTGGTACATGAGTAGTTTTCCCAGTTAATGGTGGGGTAGTTGAAATCGCCCATTATTAGGGTGTTGGGTTGTACCCTAATACTTTCTAGTGTATCAAGAAATGAGGAATGGGAATTCTGGGGCATGGTGGGGGGTCTGTAGCAAGCTACAATTTGGATTGTGGTCTTGCCCAGAGTTAGTTGCATTTGGATAATCTCGGATGCATTATGCTGTGCAACTAGCCTGGAGGTGTGGATATCCTTAATGAATATGGACACGCCTCCACCGTTAGTGCTTCATTCTGCATTAGGTGGCCGAAAGGTGTGGTATGAATTGTAGCCTGGTAATGCAGGGGTGCTCCCTGGAGCTTTGGACCAGGTCTCTTTCACTGCACAGATGTCAATGTACTCCATTTTAAGGAGTGCCTCGAATGAGTGCATTTTGAGGTTTAGACTTCTAGCATTGAGTAGCATTATCCTCAGATTTTGCTTGCTTGCACCTGTTACGGTGGTGACTTTGTCATTTGAACCTTGCCTAAAAAAGGAACTATAGGGGTGGCAAAAGCCTTAGCCAGTATCCGGTATCTTAAGGGTGACAGGTGCAGGCCATCTCTGGCAAAGCATCGTGGTCTGTCGATCATGTTGTCCCAGGCAGACAAATAATGGATCCCCTTAGAATGACACCAGAAGCTTAGCCAATTGTTGAAGTCAATCATTTTGTCCTTGTACTGTGGTATCATTCTGGGTGATGGCAGGATGCTACTCAGGGTTAGGGTATTACCTGCCTGGGATACAAGATCAGAGAGCTCCTCCGTGTCTCTTTTCATGTAGTCCAGGGAGGTACGTCTCAGGTCATTCACACCAACATGGACAATGACAGTGTCATATTTCTACCTATTGTGGAGTGACCTGAGTGCATGCGTTATGTGGCAGATCCTGGCACCTGACAGGCAGCTGACAGTAACTTTCTCCTTGTTTAGTCTAGTGAGTGGAACATCAGTGTGCCTGACTATAGAGTCACCTACGACTAGAGTATTGGGTACGTTGTTATGCCTTATGGGCTATGGTTTGAGTGGCATGCTGAGTTTGTGGGCTATGTGTCATTTGGGTTGTGCTGGGGGGTGGAGTTTGCTTGCGTTTATGCTTTGGATGTCCCTGATGCTTGGGCAGGTTTTTATTGAGAGCCTCCATGAATGTAGGTGTGTGTATTCCTAAAAATCATGCCAAAACTGGGTAGCTACTTACATCTGGAAAGACCATTTTAGGGACAAAAGTATCATTTTCCACTTGGACAATCAAACAGTAAAGTTTTACTGAAGAGGTCTTCCTGTTCCCATTGGCTATAGTCTGTTCTGAGACTACTGGTATTATTAAGTCTGTAAATCAATCTAACTTTTCCCCCAAACATACCAGGTGAATAGACTACCATAAGTGACAACCTGTCATAGTTTCAGATTTCTAGGTTTCAGCAAGCAGCACCATAGGCCCACAGGTTTCCCATGACACTCCCATCTCAGATTTGGCTAACTGAAGATGAATGATGGCATTCCTGTCAATTAATTAGTAGGCTGTTAATACTAGGAAAGCTTATTTCATAGGATCATAGGAGGTTACTAGGCTAATGGCCTGGGGCCCTTTCAGACCTAGCCAGTTTAACTTGTTTCCTTCATGGAGCAATGCAATAAGCAGACCTAACTCAACATCCACTGCCCCCATCCAGAAGGGATGCAGGTGAGACCCCTGGGTTGAATTTATGGTTTCCCAACCAATCATCCTAGTTATGCTTAAAAAGGGTCAATGATGGGCTCTGCTTAATTTAGTTTGGCAGCTTGTTCCACAGTAAGGGAAGCCTTTAGATGATGAATCAGTCTGTCCAGCAAGTCCTGCTGATGTCACATTTCATGCTAAGATCACTAGATCGAGTGCAATGAGTGCCATTAGACTTGTTAATGTGCAGCATTTCCAGCAGGGCAGGATCATAGGTTGCCTTATATGCAAGGCAGATATTCTCCCAGAGTAGTCTGTATGACACAGAGTATAGTGACAGGGATTTTCATCTGTCTGTGTAAGACATGTAGTGGACACCTTGCATTTTCTTTGTAAGGTACCTCTGTGGTCTCTGCAGTTGCTGTGGGTGCCTATTGAGGTATATACCAAAAGGGGAATTGTACTCTATTATTTGTCTGATAAGGGAAGAGTACAGAGGAGTTAAAACCTCCTTGTCCCTGCCGGCAATGCCCTCACTTATAATGTGGGCAATGTAGAAGGCTGTCCTTACCACTGAAGAAACATGGTGGTCAAAGGAGAGGTTGCTGTCAACTTTTATACCCAGAGCTCTCACCACAGATTGAGTATTTAAGGTGTTATTGTTAATGTGGTAGTCAGCAGGGATGTCTCCCTTGCCAAAGGGGATGATGATACACTTTTTTTGCATGTAATTTGAGACCATGACTTTTGGCACCAGTCATTGGTTTGGGTAAGACCATCCTGTAGGGTGTCAGTATCACTTGTGAATACTTTAACTGCTCCCAGTTTACAGTCATCTGCAACCTTTGTCAGTCACAAGTCTTTTGTTTTGGCCTGTACTTCTGAAAAGTATATCCCGAACAATAAGGGCCCTAGCACCAAGCCCTGTGGAACTCCACTGGTTACTGTCTGTTGGTAGATGTGGAGTCCCCTGTTTTAACTATGTGTTCTATCTGTGAGCCAGTTTACATTCATGATATATTGATTTACATTCAGTTGAGTAAGTTTGTCAATGATACCTGAGTGGGGAATACTGTCAAAGGCCTTTCCCAACTCCAAGTAGGCCATGTGCACCATTTTGCCCTCATCCAAGACATTGTTGACTGACTTGAAGAAGTCCACCAAGTTCAATAGACACAATCTCCCTTTGACAAAAGCAAACTGGGACTGGTCCAGTGTTTGGAGGTTGCCCATGTCTTTGTTGATAATGTCCATGATGATTCTCTAATTGGCCTTACAAATGAGACTAGTCAGACTTATGGGTCTATAATTATCAGGGTCAGTGGTTGGAACACCCTTATGTAGGGGAATGACAGTATCACTTTTTCAATCCACAGGGACATACCCAGTGCTCAGGCTGTGGTTGAAGAGGGTACGTAGTGGTGCAGCTAGCTCCTGATTTAAAGAATTTAGAATGCAACCAGGGATGTTGTCAGGTCCCACAGAGGCTGTGTGTTTGCCTTTAAAAAGGGGCATTAAGGACTTCTTCCTTAGAGATTACAAGGGGAAAGCATGTGGGAGGGATGTCTTGTGGTATATGAGGTGGAGACAAGTGGGAGAAGTTCTCACTGAACCTATCCACCAGCAGGTTTGCAATATCCATAGGTTCAGTATATGTTATGCCATTTACAAGAAGTTCTGCATGAATCTGGGATTTTTGTTTTAGGTTACAGACATAGCCAAAGAAAGCTTTATGGTTACCCTTAGCTAGGGTGGCCAATTTGGATTCATAATTGGCTTTAGATAGCTTTACTAGGTGTCTTATTTGCTTATTTAAGCAGAGTTAGGAGTACTTAGAGTTGTGGACCATGCCTTGTTGCTTTTAGCCAGCAGTTTCTTTCTCCTATTATATAGCCTGTTTCTGGTGTATTTCCACCAAGCAGGTTTATTTTTCCTTGAGGAATTTACTTTGAGCCTGTCTGGTACAACTGAGTCAATGCAATTGTGCAGGTGTTTAAACAAGTTGTTGGTGTAAATTCCAGCATAGGTATTCTTGCCATCGGTAGTGGCAGGAGCTATGAAGCTACTTATGCTGTTCCTTAGAAGATTGTAGTTGGCTTTGGAAAAGGTTTTTAGCCTTATTTCAGCTAAGGGTGGGTCAGATATGATTGTTACTTCTAATGTGACTGACCTGTGGTCAGATCTCACCAGGGAGGACTGTACACTTGGTGTGGTCCAATTATTGCCCATGTTTGTTAACACCAGGTCCAGAATGTTTGAACCTTTGTTAGGGTATCAATTAACTGGTCCAAGGCATTTGAGTTTATGAAGTTCAAAAATCTCTGGGAAAATAATTTGTACAGGTATACTCTGCCCAATTTATGGATGGGTAGTTGAAGACCCCCAAAACCAGGGTGTTTGGTTGTATACTGAGTAATTCCAGTAGGTCCAGGTAGGCATTTTGAGTGTCCTGGTTCATGGATGGTGTTCTGTAACAGGCAATAATTTGGAGAGGGGTTTTGCCTACGATAAGTTGTATTTGGAATAGTTCGAGGAACTCAAACAGTTTAACCAGTCTGGAGGTGTATTTGTTTTTGATGAAAATTGATACACCTCCTCCTTTAGTTTTCCCACTCTTGTTTGGGGGTCTAAAAGAGTGGAAGATATTTTAACTCAGTATGGCTGGGGTGCATTCCGTGGCCTTGAACCAAGTCTCTGTGACTGCACAGGTGCCAGCATCCTCCAAGTTGAGGAGAGCTTCCAGTGAGTGCAGTTTTAAGTTTAGGCTGCTAATGTTTAGCAGCATAACCCAGATGTTGATTTTTGAGGACAGATTTACAAAGGCACTATGAGAGAGGCAAGAGCCCTAGCCAGTAACTGAAATCCAAGGGATGACAGGTGAAAACTGTCTCTGGCAAAGTATATGGGTCTATCAGCCATATCATCCCAGGCTGGCAGGAACTGGATTCCCTTGGTATGACACCAGAAGCTAAGGCAATTGTTAAAGTCAATCATCTTTTGTTTGTATTGTGGCATCGTCTTAGGTGAGGGTAGTAGTTGCTTAAAGCTAGGGACATACTTGCCTGGAACACACAGAGAATTCAATCATGTCACTCTTCATATAGTCCAGAGAGGTATGTCTCAAGTCATTCCCACCAGCATGGAGTATGACAGAGTCATAACAGTACTTGTTACTGAGTGACTTGAGTGCTTGTGTGATGTTGTGGATCCTGGCACCAGACAGACAGCTGACTGTGACCATCTCCTTATCCAACCTGGTGAGTGACACATCTGTGTGTCCTTACAGCACTCTTCTGCTACAAGGTGTATGGGGGGCCTCTTAATGTAAGCTGGCTGGAATCAGGGCTCAAGGGTGACCACACAATTCTAGATTTGGCAGATTTGAATCTAGGCTATGCTAACCAATGAAAAAAGCAGTGCAATAAGCAAAACAAGCAATTCTGAGGTCACTCAACAGTATGAGTACAATTTAAAATACAGAAATAACAAAGAGAGTAGTAGATAATAGAGAAATATAGTACACAATAGCAGAACAGCAGCAGGAGAAAAACGAGCAGTAAAACATTGATATGTATAGCACTAAATACAGAATACAGTAGCAGAACAGACAGAACTGTTCAAGAAGTGCAAACAACAAAGTTATACTCAGTGGATCATTCTTTTAGTAGCTTTTGATCTCTCCTTCCCTCTGACCACTCCCTGGTAGCTCTGGTGAACTGAGCATTTGGGAGATCTGGAAAAGCTTAAGGTCTTCTGTCTACAATTGCCACAGAAGAAGAAGTAGTTATTATTCAAGATCATCATTCAGTAAATAAAACACAGATGTTTAGTTCAAGATTCTTTAAGCTTCATATGCATACAGATGGCTCCTTGTTGGCTTGCCAGAATTTTGATTTTAACCAGTTTCACAGGCCAATGGTAAGTAAAAATATTATTGAAAGGCTGGCCCCATATAAAAGGGTTGGACAAAAACAATAGAAGACCCATAGGGATCTGTTTTACTCCACACACTGATTATGGAGGTGAAAACAATGACAGAAGATATTCACTATTTTGTAGTTTGGTCAGCATTATTTACATTGCTTCATGATGGAGGTTTTTGGGTTGGCAAGCTCCAGCAGTCTCCCTCTGTTATAAACTGGGTGATCTTAAAAGTAAGGAAGAAACATGTTAGGAGTTTGTAGTGTTAAAAGTAAAGGTAACAGAACTGAGTCAAATAATTGTATCCATGCTTTGTATGTCACATATGACGTTACTAATGTTCTCCCTTTTTTCTCTCACCCCAACCCTTTTCTCTTTTGTTTTTATTTTTGTTTATACTTTATTTGACATGCATGGGACTGGGATTTCCCACCCTTTCCCCATCCATGGTGTTCATCCACCTCATGTGTTCTTCACTGTCCCTGTCTCTTCTTTCTTTTCTCTGCCTGCAATTGCTTCCTCAACTGCCCAACTTACCTCACCCAAACAATCCTACAGCCCTTCCACAAAACAAAACAAAAAATCATCCCATACAGGGTAGAACTACCCAAGGGGCTAGGTAGTATAGGGGTGGTAGAACAGGTGATACCAGGTTCTATACTAGATGTACTGGGCAGCGGTGATATAGCCAGTGGAGTGGGGGCAGGTGGATCTTGTGGGACAGTCCTACCCCCCATGTGCTGTGGGAAAAACAAATAATAAAAAATAAACCAAAAAAAATAAAATAAAATAAAGGAGGGAGAAAGGGTTGGGGTGAGAGAAAAAAAGGAAGAATATTAGCAACTTCATAAGTCACATACAAAGCACTGATACAATTATTTGACTCTATTCTGTTACCTTTAATATTAACACTACAAACTCCTAACACATTTTTCATTACTTTTAAGACTACCCAATTTATAACAGAGGCACACTACAGTACAGATTGTAGCCACAAATCCTTGATGTGTGCATATATTGCAGATATGCGTGTTCCAATTATACTGGTTACAGTTTACAGCAAGCCAGTGGTGCACTGCTTTAGAGCTCTGATGTTACAGTACAATATCAATGAAACCTTAACAGTATTGTATATTTGGGAAGTGTGGATTTTGAAGGCACAACCTATGTTTACTTTGTAATAATAAACTGTTGTTTTGGCTTCCAGAATAATGCAAGCATATTTCCCTATTACAGTTAAGAAATGGATGTTCAGTTTGATACAACTGTATAAATTAACCAATAAATGCTTCATAACTTTAATTCTAAAATAACCCCACTGTTGGGATGCATAAATGCCACATGCATCTGGCATACATACCAATTTAGGGGCACGGGTTCACACATACAGTTCCCAGTCTGTAATGGCTGCAGAAAAAAACAGAACAGAACAGAATGCCATTAAGCATACCAATCCTGACTATATCCAGCTTTTAACTCTGACAAGAAGTCTCTGTAAGTGATACTTACACATCTGCGGGGTGCCCTCAGTCCTACAGTCCTCAATCCAATGGTCAAGGGTATCCTACTTCCTCACCCTGAGGTCTCTGTAGTGATTCCTACATTGCATAGAATACCAGTAGCACTGGTCGGAGCCTGGGCCAGACTATTCATAGGTTCATAGGTGTTTCCTAGGCTAATGACCACAAGAGCCTTTTTAAGCCTAGCCATATATCCCAAATCTCTGACAAGTTCTGATACACTTGATAAGTGTAAGTATGGGCCTTGGAGATGAACCATTTACATGTTAGCTGTTTGCTTTAGAGACATAGGCGCCAAACCAAGGATGAATTTCCAGTTTCCCATCCAATTGTCCAAGTTACACTTGAATTGGGTTAGAGAGGAACTCTGCTTCACATTTATGTGGATCCTATTCCACAGACAGGGTAGCCTCTGGGATACATACCTATATTTCCAGCAGGTCCTATTTATATCATAGGCAAGGTTTACATCTTTAGAATGGGTAATTCTGGTACTGCTTGTTTTGTGGTTATGCAGGAGGTCCATCAGAGAGGAGTCTGACAATGCCCTGTATGCCAAGCATAGATATCCCCTCAAAAGCATGTAGGAGACAGAAAACAGGGATAGGGCCTTGAGGCAGTCTGCATAGGACATATTATTTACACCCTGTATTCTTTTAATAAGGAACCTCTGTGGACGTTCCATTTGTTGGATATGCCTGGTTAGCTACGTACCAAAGGGAGCATTGTACTCAATGACAGGTCTGATGAATGCCAAATACAGTGTAGCAATGGTTTCCTTGGGCTTAGATGCCATACCTTTGTTTATAAGTTGTGCAACATGGAATGATTTCCTCACCACTGTAGACACGTGATGATCAAAGGCTAGATTACTATCTATGTGTGTCCCTAAGTCCCTGACTTCTGGGTCATCTCTAAGGGGTGTTCTGTCAATATGGCTGTGTAGCCATTGATATCAGTGGGGAGTAGTTTCACCTCATCACTAATATCCTGTCCTGTCTTATATAAGTGGTATATTCAGGGCTATTTCTGCTTATTATCTGAGCTTTGCTCCATCTAAGATCTACCTGAAATCAGCTGGACGTATAAGTGAATTTAAGCACCCTTTTATCTACTCTTTTTCATATAGTTCTGCATTTAATTTATTTATTTGTATTTCTCACTGAATATTAACTCAACTGAAAGTTGTGGCTGTGTCTCTACAGTTAGTTTCCCACCCACCGTCCCTGTTATTGTTCTGGTGTTAATGTTGGTGGCTTTGAAATTGCCTGCCACTCTTGTAAATTTGTATTTGGATACTCCTTCTGGGCCCATCTCATTTGCTCACTCAAATGAGTGCAATAAGATCATATTCTAATTTCAGGCACTCCTACTGGGTACAAAGAGAGCATTCGAGAAGGACAACCCCTGTAGCCTCTTAATCCTGCTCTGTTCCCTCCCTCAAAAAAGAAATAAATAAATAAAATATATGCATATTTTATTCAGCTGATCTTACTGTAACTGTCTTAGTTGCTGTTCTGTGTGCTATCTATTCAGTCGCTCTTACTCTGCACTTATTACTGCTTGTTAGTAGCCTTCTAATTTATTGCCTTCTGCACTTGTTTTTTAGTCATTTGTTAATTTAATTAAGAAACTGAGATCCCTCATAAAATCCTCCAAAGCTAGCTACAAAAATAAAATTGCCAAAGATTCCAAAGGCAACCACAAGGCATTCTATAACTATGTCAAGAATTTAAATGGCAATGCTCAGATCTGCTCTGAGCTAAAACAGAATGGCATTAAATATACTGATCCCAAGGATATTGCCAATATCCTGGCAGATCGATTTAGTGCCAACTTCACCCCCCTCTCACCCCCTAAATGGCCCATCTCAATACCGGAAGATTGCCAAATTCTGGTAATAACGGCCACACAGGTAAAAAAACGCACTCTTCAAAGCTAAGAATACAGCATCCATGGGACCAGATGACATCCCAGGCTGTGTACTACATGGACTACAATATGAACTGGCACCTCACCTAAGTCTCATGTTTAATCATAGCCTCACCTCAGGCTTTGTGCCCACTGAGTGGCGCAGAGCTACAGTTATCCCACTCTACAAGGGGAGATCCACCTTGGATCCTGGAAACTACTGTCCCATCAGTCTGACGAGCCTTATCTGCAAGGCCATGGAGCGTATTATCATGGAACTTATAAACAAAGACATTGGCAACCTTCAAACACTGGACCCCACCCAGTTTGGGTTTGTGAAGGGCCGATCTTGTCTCCTGAACCTGATTGACTTCTTTGAATCAGTCTCCAGAGCCATGGACAAGAGTAAGGTGGTTCACACAGCCTATCCAGACCTTGCCAAGGCCTTTGACACCCCCCCCCCCATTCTGGAATCATCGATAAACTTACTAAGCTGGGTATTAATCCCTATGTCACCCAATGGGTTGCTAACTGGCTTACTGATAGAACCCACACTGTAAAAGTAGCCGACTCCAAATCCAGCTCCAGACAAGTGACAAGTGGAGTACCTCAGGGTTCAGTCCTGGGACCGCTCTTGTTTGGCATCTACTTCTCTGAAGTGCAGGTCAACACTAAGGGACTCTGGCTAACAAAGTTTGCAGATGTCTGCCACCTGAGAGCCATTATTGAATCCCCTAATGATGTTGATACTCTACAATAGGGCCTTAAAGAAACAGATGCTTGGTGCCAGAGTTAATGGGCTCAAGCTCAATGCCAAGAAATGTATAGTTATCCCCTTTGGGAAAAAACATGTACGCGTGAATTACCCTATAGGTGGCAGTACACTAAACACTGAAAGTGTGATAAGAGACTTAGGGACACAGGTGGACAGTGGTCTCACTTTTGATAACCACATCATCACAACAGTCAGGAAATCCTTCTATGTGGTACACCTCATCACTAAGGGCTTTTCATCCAGAAAAAAGGAGGTCATTGTCCCACTGTACTCATCCCTCATTAGACCCATTATAGAATACAATGCCCCATTTGGTATGTACCTCTCAGGACATCTGCAACAACTGGAAAGGCCGCAGAAATACCTCACTAAAAGAATCACAGGCCTAAAGCAGATGCCCTATGCTGACCGCCTTAAAAAACTCCAGCTATACTCTGTCGCATATCGTCTACTCAGAGGTGATCTCTGCTTAACATACAAGACCATGTCAAACCCAGAGCTGTTGGACATGCTACACTTAAAGAAATCCCAATCCCTCAGAGCCACATGCTCTAAGGATCTAAACCTTGTCACCACAATAAACAAAACATGCTAGAGGGATAGGTTCCTGACCCAGAGACTCCCCAGACTCTGGAATAGATTGCCCATACATGTCAAGCAGAGTGCCTCTTTGGTCCTCTTCAAAAGGAACCTTGACGATTGGATGGGAAAAAGGAAATTCACCATGGGGATCACGTCAGTCGCCCTGCTAGACAAGGGTCCAGGGAAGTAAATAGTGTGTGAAAAAATAGCCAGGGAATTGTTATGGCTAGGCTTGTATAGGCCCTAGGGCTGATAGCCTAATACCAACCTATGAACCTATGAACCTATAATTGCATTATTTAAACTGTATTTGCTGTAATATTGCTACACACTCAAGTGTGCTAGACTGCACTGCAATTTTAATTGTATTTACTGCTGTTTTAGCTGCTTTTCTAAAAAAAAAATTCTAAGCTTGTTTCCTGCCTTTCCTGTAACTAGTCTAGTCCAGATACAGACTTGCTGTATCCAGGACTGTTGGTAAGCTTCTGAGCTCCTCAAGCCCTTCTGTATTGGAGAGAAGCCTTCTAGCTTATCAGTGGAAGTGGTAAGCACTAGGTAACCTATCTACCACAGGAGGAGTGGTTTTTGACCCAGAAATGATAGTTTATTGGCCGTTTGGGAAGCTTTTCCATCTCTTTCAACCTTCTGATTTAAAAGCCTGTGTTTGTGCTTGTTTCCTGCCTTTCCTGTTACTAGTCTAGTCCGGGTACAGATTTGCTGTATCCAGGACTCTTTGTAAGCCTCTGAGCCCCCAAGCCTTTCCGTGTTGGAGGGAAGCCTTCTAGCTTATCAGTGGAAGTGATAAGCATTAGGCAGCCTATCTACCACAAGAGGAGTAGTTCCTGGCCCAGAAATTGTAGCTATTGGCCATGTGGGCAGTTTTTTTCCATCTCTTTCAACTTTCTGGTTTAAAAGCCACACTTGCGCTTGTTTCCCACCTTTCCTGTAACTAGCCTAGTCTAGATACAGAGTTGCTGTATCCAGGGCTATTGGTAAACGTCTGAGCCCCGCAAGCCTTTCTGTGTTGGAGAAAAGCCTTCTAGCTTATCAGTGGAAGTGGTAAGCATTAGGTAGCCTGTCTATCACAAGAGGAGTGGATCTTGGCACAGAAATTGTAGTTTATTGACCATTTGGACAATTTGTCCATCTCTTTCAACTTTCAGATTTATAAGACCACATCTGCGCTTGTTTCCCATCTTTCCTGTAACTAACCTACTGGGAAGCACTAGAAAGCCTTAAACTGATATAAGCCTTCTGGCTTAGAAGAGAGACTTTGGAGTGATGAAGTATCAGTTTTCTGTACTTTCTTGCTGTACTTAACTGTTTTCTGCCTAAACGCCGATTTTCCAGCATTTATTGTGATTCAAAAGCTTGTTTTTTTTTTCACATATTGTACTTATTTGACTGCCTGCACTTTTAAAAAGTTGTTTTGTGTTTAAATAATTTATTTAACTGTTGTAGGCTACACACTAAAGTGTGATAGCATTTTCTGATCATTTGTAGTCATTTAAAGCTGTTTTAAATGTATTTTTTACTGTTTTTGCCTAATCTTTTCAAAAAAACAAAATAAATTCCTTGTTTCCCGCCTTTCTAAGCTAGTATAGTCCAGTTTTCAGGCTAGTGCTGAATTCAGGGCTGTGTTACAAGTTTCTGAGTTTCCCATACCTTACTTGGATAGAATGAAGTTTCTCTGTTCACCTGTGAGAGAGGGGAGCTTTGAGCAGCCTATCTGTCCCTGAAGGAGTGGTTCCAGCCCAGAAGTTAGTAGTTTATTGGCCATTTTGGGCTAATTTCTATCTCTTTTATTTCCCTGCTATAAAAAACGCGTTTGCACGGTTTTGTGCGCCGGGCAGTGCCGGTTAGCTAGGGTTAAATTATTCCTGGCTCCACTAAGTCTCCTCTTCAGTTTTTCCCTTGAAACTAGTCTAACTCTCAACCTAAGTACTCAAAAAGCATCCTACAGCCCAGCACTTGCTCAGACCTAATAGCAATCACTAATACACCCTGACACTTGATTGCCCAGCAGGGCAAAGCTCTTTATTCACCCCTCACCAATCAACCGACTACGCAGCTCACCCTACTATTCAGGCATGACCAAAGGGCAATTTCAGGTGTACTCTCCAGTCCAGCTGGTGAATCTGGGTATCCTGAGGCAATGTTACAACTGCCTCATGTACACAGACAACCCCCTCTTCCTACCATAAAAACTAACATATGCGAGAGATGCAATTATACAGCCAAACTGGAGGCTAAGCTGTCTCCACCCAAGACTTGAACAGACAGTCAAGAGGAGAAGGTTAACACTTGCACCACACCTCCAGCCACACATAGACCTACTAAACCAGCACTGGCAAAAAATACACATAAATACACAAAATCATACTCGGAGGCTCTAAATAAAAACCTGCAAAAGCATCAGAGACCTCCAAAGCAGACACCCAAACAACCTGCACCTCCCGTCACAAACCAGACAACACTTAAAACACAAAATCAGTGAGCCGTACAATCACAGCCCTTAAGGTGAAATAACATACCTAACACACTAGTAATATGTGACTCTATAGTCAGGCACACTGACATCCCACTAACTGGGCTGGACAAACAGAGGATTACTGTTAGCTGTCTGTTGGAAGCCAGAATCCGCCACATAACACAAGCACTCAGTTCACTCCAGAAAAATTACAAATATGACTCTGTCATTGTTCATGTTGGTGTGAATGACCTGAGACGTACCTCCTTGGACTACATGAAAAGAGACATGGAAGAGCTCTCTGATCATGTTGCCCATGCTAGTATGACCCTGACCCTGAGTAGCATCCTGACCTCACCAAGAATGATACCTCAGTATAAAGAAAAAAATTATCAATTTCAACAATTGGCTAAGCTTCTGGTGTCAGTCAAAGGGGATCCAGTGTCTGTCAGCCTGAGATGACATGCTTGACAAGCCGCATTGCTTCACAAGAGATGGCTTGCACGTCACCTCTAGGTTTTTGAATACTGGCCAAGGCTCTTGCTGCCCCCATAGTGCCTTTTTTAGGCAAGGCTCAAAAGTCAAACCCACCTCCATAAACAGCACAATTAATAAAAAACTGAGGGTTATGTTACTCAACTCCAGGAGTTTAAATCCCAAAATGCACGCACTCGAAGCACTCCTCAGTATGGAGAACGTCGACATCTGTGCAGTAACTGAAACCTGGTTCAAGGCTCCAGATAACACCCCAGCACTACCGGGCTACAACTCATACCACACGTCTCGGCCACAGAACAAGGAACAAAACACAAAAGGAGGGGGTGCATCCATATTCATCAAGGATACCTACACCTCCAGGTTAGTGGCACAGTATGATATCTCTGAGATCATCCATGTGCAACTAACATTGGGCAAATCTGCAGTGCAAATTGTGGCCTGCTACAGATCACCCTCCATGACCCAGAACCATCACTCCACCTTTCTGGAGACACTGGAAAACATGAAGTTGCTACCAAACACACTGATATTGGGCGATTTCAATTACCCTACAATTAACTGGGAAAACTACTTGAGTACAAACTCCCAGGCCCAGTGCTTCCTGGAATTCATCAACTCAAATGCTTTGAATCAGCTGGTAAACCCCCCTACCAGAGGTGAAAACATATTGGACCTTGTCATCACAACCATGGGCGACAGGTGTTCCGCACCAGAGGTCAACCCGTCACTGGTTAGATCAGACCATAAACTAATCACTCTGGATGTCCACACTCTACCACCACCCCCAACTAAAGAAACCACAGTAAAAAACTTTTCTAAAGCAAACTTCACCTTACTTATGACAGAGGCGGTAAGTTTCACAGCCCCCACGCTAAAGGATAACGCTGCACAAGATGCAGAAACCTTTACAAATGCACTCTATGAGCACCTACAAGGATGCATGGATCCTGCCATCCCTACCAAAACCAAGACTCACTCCTCTAAGAGAAGGAAACCAGTCTGGTGGATCCCTGCCATAAACAAGCTATAAAATAGAAGGAGGAAACTAGTTCAGAAAAAAAGCAAATCCCAAGAAGGAAAGACATCCCTGATTAGTACCAGTAAGAAACTAAGCTCCCACATAAAATCATCTAAGGCTAACTTCAAAAGAAAAATAGCCAAGGATTCAAAAGATAACCACAAAGTCTTCTTTAGCTATGTTAAGAATCTAAGTGGCAACTCACAGAAATGCACTGAACTACTGCAGAATAGCACAAAATATACTGAACCTACTGATATTGCCAACATCCTGGCAGATAGATTCAGTGCAAACTTTATCCCCCTCTCACCCCCAAAAGGGTCCACAACAATATGGGAAAAGTGTAGTGCCTGGAAATCACAGACACACAGGTGAAAATAGCCATTTCAAAAGCCAAAAACACAGCGTCAATGGGGCCAGATGGTGTCCCAGGCTGCATCTTGCATGAACTACAGAGCGAACTAACCCCCCACCTAAACACGCTGTTTCACCTCAGCTTCTCCACAAGCTATGTGCCCACAGAATGGTGCACAGCAATGGTTATTCCACTCCACAAAGGAGGGGCCACAACTGACCCTGGTAACTGTCACCCCATAAGCCTGACTAGCCTGGCCTGCAAGGCTATGGAGTGCATCATCATGGAACTCATTAACAAAGACTTGGGAACCTCCAAACAGTTGACCCGACCCAGTTCAACTTTGTTAAGAGCAGATCATGCCTACTAAACCTGGTTGACTCTTCAAGACAGTCACCAAGGCCATAGACGAGGGAAAGGTTGTTCACACAGCCTATCTTGACCTCGCCAAGGCTTTCAACACCATTCCCCACTCAGGTATTACGGAAAAACTCACCAGCATGAACATAAACCCCTATGTCACAAGATGGGTTGCCAACTGGCTTACAGACAGAACTCACACTGTAAGAATAGTGGACTCCAGGTCCGACTCAAAACCAGTCACAAGTGGTGTCCCACAATGCTCGGTCCTGGGACCCCTACTGTTTGGCATATACTTCTCAGAAGTACAGGCAAACACAGGAGGGCTATGGCTAACCAGGTTCACCAATGACTGCAAACTGGGAGCCATAACTGAATCTCCATCTGACATGGACATCCTCCAAAAGGGCCTTACTGAGATGGACACCTGGTGTCAAAGTCATGACCTCAAGCTAAATGCCAAAAAATGCATAGTCATCCCATTTGAGACCCACGAATTACCACATAGATGGCAGCCCCCTTAATACAGAAGAGGTAATAAGAGATCTGGGGACCCAGGTAGATAGTAATCTCTCCTTTGACAATCATATTGCCAAAGTAGTTAGGAATTCCTTCTATGTGGCCCATCTAATTACTAAAGGGTTCACATCTAGAAATAAAGAGGTTATAGTGCCCCTCTACTCATCACTCATCAGACCCATCATAGAGTACAATGCCACATTTGGGATGTATCTCACAAGACACTTCCAACAACTGGTGAGACCACAAAAGTACCTTACCAAGAGGATTACTGGCCTCAAGCATATGTCCTATGCAGCCTGACTGAAAAAACTCAGGCTGTACTCAGTGGCATATCGCTTACTCAGACATGATCTCTGCCTGTCTCTGCCATGTCCAACTCAGAATTGATGGACATGCTCCACATAAAAAAATCAAAGTCACTGCAAGCCATGCACTCTAGTGAGCTAAACCTCACCACAACAATAAATAGAACATGCTGGAGGGATAGAGTCCTGTCACAGAGACTCCCCATGCTTTGGAACAAAATTCCAAACTACATTAGGCAGAGCCCCTCACTAACACTCTTCAAGAGAAACCTTGACGAGTGGATGGGTAACAGAAAATACACCCGTGGGATCACTTCATTGGCTCTGCTTGACAGAGGATGAGTTAATTAATCAATAGGGTGGCGAAAGCTGACACACTCAGGCTAGGCTTATAAATGCCCTCAGGCAGATAGCCTAGTACCTACCTATGAACCTATGATACTTACCAGGGATGGATGACTTCCCAAATGATACTATTATACATTTCTTGGCATTTAGTTTTAATCACTAGCTCCGACACCAGTTGTTTGTCTGTGTCAGCCCCTCCTGGGGAACATTTGTGTCAGTGTGAGATTCAATGACCGCTCCTAATTTGCAATCATCTGCAAATTTAGTCAGCCAGAGACCACTGACATTGGCCTTGACTTCTGAGAAGTAAATGCCAGAAAGGAGGGGTCCAAGGAATGATCCCTGAGGGACTCCATGTGTGACAGGCCTCTTTGTACAGGTGGACTCCCCAATTGTAGCTTCTGGGTCTTGTCTGTAAGACAGTTGGCTATCCACCATGTGACAAATGAGTTTGTACCTAACCTCTTGGGTTTGACTACAATGCCCAAGTGGGGTATTGTGTCAAATGCCTTGGCCACGACAAGATAAGCAGTGTGAATGATTTTGCCCTCATCCATTGCTTTGGTGACCATCTAAAAAAAGTCCACCAGGTTGAGTAGGCATGATCTGCCCTTGACAAAACCAAACTGGGTTGAATTCATGCCTCTGCCTTGTAATCTAAGCCACAATAGTCCTTCTGCAGCTGCCTGGGCCCATGTTCATGTACTAGGAGTCCAACAAACACTTTAGACTCCTGGACACCCAATCTGTGAACATGGAATCTCAGAAACTCTCCAGGAACACCTACCATGCCTATCACAGATCAAGATCAATGTAGAATGATGTTTTCCCACCAATTGCAGGTATCATGCTTACTGGGAGTGTGCACTTTCTGGATTTGCAACATTGAAAGTGTTGTGCAGCACTTGCTATCATTCAAACAAGTTGCATGAGAGTGTGCACTGTTGAGAAATGTGTATGGGGATGGCCAATAGTATTAATTTAATGTAGCCTCTGTATGCTTGTGGCTGTCTGGGTCCTGTCTGCTACCTGGGTGGCCCATTCATCCAATTTGTGCACTGCCAGTCTATGAGCAATTGAAATGTGCATAGCCAAAGCCATTTATGCTAAGCTCCATATTGTGCAAACAGTGGCCCCCACTCAAAAAAAAAAAAAAGAAGAGAAAAGAAAAAGTATCATGGAGAATTAGTTGAAATGCAGAAAATCAATCTATGACATACAAAGTACAAACTGTTAGTACACATGAGATATGACAACATAGGTCTGTATCCCAACTCTGACTGCAATAATCCATCACAAAACAGGAAGGGAGACTTATCCATTTTTGCCCCACAAACAGCTTTGCAACAAATACATGATGCAATTCCTCACACAATCAAGTGCAACTGGATGTACACTGATATCAAGGCATGACTTGTTATTTGCAAATGTATTCTATGTAATATTTTTGGATGTAGTGCGCTTAGGGATCACACAACCTGCTTTGATTATTCCTTGCAAATATACAGCTGTGCCCTACCTTCCTGTGTTTCTTGGTCATTCAACAGTTAATTCAACAGTTATTTGACCAGTACTCAGAGACATGCAACGTGTAAGCCAGTCTATATCATGTACCTTAAAATGTGTGAGGATATTCACTGGAAACATTATGATATGCAGATGCCATCAAATTAATGGAAGGCTGGATGCCACAAACAAGCATAGACTGCTGTTTTGGGGGTGGGGATCAAAGGGAGATTCCTGTCATGGAACATGCAAGAGTATAATGTTCTTTCAGGACTGGGGGAGTGAACCCAGGCTGAGCTACTGTGGTGGCACAAACAAGGCTGTGTTGCTCTTGTTACTCTCCTTGGTTTGCATCCTGCTGGTTTGATTTGTTAGGGTGGTGAAGTCGGAAAGTGCTATGTGTCTCATTACCTTTGAACTTCTCTCTGTTATGATTTCCCATGTCAAATGTATGGTACTAAATTGAAGGTATGCAGTGATCATCATTACTTTGGGAAGGTATCAATGTTTGAATCTTTGAGGCTTGAGGCCTTCTGCTTGCTAATGGGTGCATACAAGTCAAATAACTCTCTGCTATCACATGTGACATTAATTTCTGTACAAATCTGTCACCTTGTAGTTGCTTACTGTACCAAGTGATGAAATACAAGGACATGTTATAATATTATTATTATTATACAATACAGTACATGTTCAGGACTTATCTTGTAAATGCAGCAGTTTCCACAGTGTTAGTTCAGAGCTCAGTGTGATGCAAGAAGTGCAATGCCAATTCATGGGGAGATAAAGGCTGTGTCTCTGAGGTGAGGCTGACAGAGATTGCAGGGTTCCTGTATTGTGTCCCTCTCTTTCTTGTAGCACTCTACAATATCCATGTCATGTAGGTTGTGATAAGTTAAATGTGGCCTGAAAACATTTCTCTGTCTCACCCTAGGCCTATTGACAGCAGTAGCAGTACTGCCTGCAGCCTGTAGCATATTCAAATCAAACAGTGGCAGCTCCTGACATTCTGTCAGTGCAGACCTTCTATGTCTGTATGCCACTACTTTTGAAATCCACAGGAAAAACAGCATGGAGTCTAAATGGTTGCTTTATATGTTCTTGAATAGCTCCACCAGATTAATGGATTAGCATGCAATTCAGCTGCTTATACTGTAATTGGCATCTCTGAAACACAGTCTAGACAGATGCAGTCCATTAATAATCTACTCCATTATAAAAAGGCAAATGTGTTCCTAGCCAAACTGATGATGAAGATGCTTGCTACATATTCAACAAGCCAAAATATTTCTCAAGCTATCTTTACAGAGTATTGAACTCTAGCAGGTATGCTATCATTTTTTTACCTACATAATGCATGTGCTGGAATATATTAATGAATAATGTGAAGCAAAGCCTTTTACACTATCTGTATGCATTAGTTAGAAGTGTACTAATGGCACAGCCATGTTTGTCAAGCCATTTAGGAGGTACAGACAATTAACAATACATGATAATAGTAAGCTGTGTCATACATATGTACAAATTATTCCAGGACAGGTTTCTGAATGCATGTTTAGCATTTCAAATGTGTTTTATTAGCAAAATGGTTCACGTGCCTGTTCTTTAGTGGGTGGGGGGAGCAAAGAGAAGTTACTGTTATGCCACAAACTAGAATGGACAGTTCTTTTTGGGGGGAGCACTGTTGAGTTACTGCTATGGCACATACAAGGATATGTTGCTCTTGCTACTTTCTTTGTTTTGCATCCTGCCTGTTAGTATTTCACATCTGCCTACCTTAACTGTTTTATCTGGTAATGGTTACTTTGTAGTTATGTAAGTGTTATGTGTATTATCATTCTGCTTTGTTTTAGGACCAAAAATGTCATTGAAGCACAGACACCCCTTCAGTGAGGCAGAGAACACAATCATAGCAGATGCACTCCGTCAACATGGCACTTTTATTGTTCTTGGATGTGGTCATCCCAATATGCCAGAGAGGCTGAGACTATGGCAGCAGATAATTGCAAACATGAAAGCCATAGGCTGCATTGGCCGTACTTATGAGTAGGTGCACCACAGGGCCACTGACATGCTCACATCTGCACAGAGGCATGCATCAGTTGCCCGAGACCAGAGGGTGACAGGGGTGGGCCTGTTGCAGAACCACCTATCACCCCTAATAAGGAATTCCTGATGATTCTTCAACAACAGGACAGCTCACAGCAGAGTGGCCCACAATATGTGATTGATATGGGTGTTCATCTTTCTCACTACCAGGAAGAGCTTCCAGGTAAGCTTTGTTATATGGCCAGTTCAATGCTGTTGCATAGTAAAATAACTGAACTCAAAGTTACTTCTGTGTCACGTCTTTTTTGGGGGATTGAATATTAGTACAGTGATAAGCTCAGTTTGGAGTTGTCAGTCACATTCTTGTTGAAGTAACACATCATGCTGATTGAGAGGAGTACATGTAGTACTCCATGTCTTACTGTTAAATGTGGTGATGTTGGTCTTACTTCTTGCTTTACTTATTTCCAGACTGTCAGGAATCCAGCAATATAGGCCTTCTCCAGATGGTAAGCCAAATCAATTTATTTCAGTACTGCAGATCAATTTCTAGAAATATAATGCGTCATTTTAGGCTTGTTGTGTGTATTTTTGTACTGTCTGTATTAGTGGTAGCACTGTTAGTTTCTTAGTATATATTGTGCCATAGTAGTGCAGGTATTCATTTATGCCTATGTTTCTCCCTTTTTATCATAAGTGATTATGACAATGGGAATGTGGGCCCTGTGCCACCTGTTCTAGGTGTCTCACCAGACACTGATGATGATGATGGTGAAACTGAGTCACATTCATGGGATGCATGGGTTGAATATGACACAGTAGTTGACATCCAGCCACCCCCTTCTTTTTTTCCTGGATACAGTCCACTGAGCCCACAGATATAGGACAGGTGGAAGGCGATGACATTAAGTAGTAAAGTGTGGCTGCTGTGAGTTCAGTGCCTGTTGAGTCTGGCCATAGCCAAAATGTTCATGAGGTGCGTGGAGGAGGGTTGATAGGGGTACTTGGAGGGGACCTGCTGTCCCTCCTTCACCTGTTGCAGGTGTCTCTCCCATGTCACACAATGTATGTTTAGGGCCATCATGGAGGCACAGGCATGCTCAGAAATGTACTCTAGACAAATGTGCAGGTTGTACATGTGGACAATCTGACATGCGTGACTGCCTCCACCTTGTTGCAGATACCCTGGATAGGATGAATGACATGTGAACAAGGGGTATCTGTGATGGAATGAGGGGGTGTCTGTCATGGAATGAGCAGTGCCTGTGATGGAATGTCTGCTGGGAGAGGAATGGCTTCCTCATGGGTGCAGGTCAGCCACAATATCTGCCTATAGTCAATGTGGCCATTCCCAATCACGATCCCATAGTGGCAGTACTTTAGCTGGTCCATCAGTGAGATGTGGCAAGCCATGGGGTCATGGTCTTGGGCTTTCCCATGAAGGGAGCACATCCAGCAGGCATCAGTTACACTCAGGTAGCAGCACTTCATCTGACCTTGGGTGTGGAGGTGTCAGTGCAACTTCTTACAGAGGCAGTTCTCATGGTCGGGAGCAACAATGATGAACTGCCACCTCTACCATGCATGGCTCACACCTGTCCAACATACCAAGACATAGAGCTGGCACTGAGCATGGCTGTGTCATGCAGACTCTCACACACCAATTTCACTTGGCAGTACCCTACAGACACATACACAGCCTGCTTCCTTCTCTTTCACCCTCAAACACACTCAGTGACCATTTGTGTCAGCCTAAGCCTACTGCCATCCACCCTAGCACCCTGTGCAAGTGATGATAACTATGCCATATCCCTGTTTTCACTCATTTGCATTCAGGGATACAAAAGCTCTGTGTCTGATGCACAGGGTGCATAGCTACATTTGTGCCTATTATATCTGCATTTGTGTTGCTGAACTGATAATTGTACCTGTCAGTTATATTTTCCTTGCCAAATAATAGAGTGGATAGTGTCAGCATGACGGTACTTTCTAATGTATCTCTTGTAAGGGTTGTGAAGTCAGGAACTGCGACATGCATCATTACTTCATAACCTTTCTCTTTAATGTTTTCCAGTACATATGTATGGTGGACATCATATGACACACCATCATATTCAGATCTCAGGTTTGTATGACAGCACTATAGTCAAATACAGCAGAACAGTAATATAGTATAATGTTCTATTTTGCATGAACCTCACCAGACACACACAGCAGCTGGACAAACCACGGAGCATTCTTATCAATATAGCACAGGGCCTACTAACCATGACATAATGCTTGTAGGTAGATTAAAAAACATGCCACTGCCATCTGTCTGGTATTGCATTACATTGTAACTGTTTTTATAAGCTTATTACTTTTGATTAAAGCACTTGGGCTTCAGGCCAGTTGTCTTACATTAAGAAGGTTTGCAATCTACAGTCTGGTGAGATGAGAGGGTAGCCTCTGGCATTCTGATCTGTGAATTGCTGGTTGAATGCTTATTGTGGCTGTTGTTCTAAGTCTGTTTGTTATGGTTTAAGCACTTGGCCTCCAAATCAGTTATTTTACATTACAAAGGTTTGTTGTGTAAATTCTTGTGGCAAGGAAGGATAGCTTGCACCATTCTAAGCTGGGAATTGCTGGTTGAAGGCTTACTGTGTCTGCTATTCTGAAAGTGTCTTAGTTCTGGTTGGGTTCAAAAACCACTTATTTCACACTAGGAAGGTTTGTTGTCTAAACTCTTTTTTGGAGTATTCTACTGAATTGCTGCTTTATTTAAACTGTTTGTTCTGTTGTGATTGCAATTCTCTGCACTTTGGATTTCTAGTACTTCTGCATTTTATAGCATAGGCTCAATTCAGGCTTGATGAATCTAGACTGCCTGGTATCACCAGAGCACTAAAACCAGCCATCTTACATTAAGAAGGCCCCCCTACACCCTTGTGGCAGAACTCTGCAACCAAGAACCCATGTGAGCTGGGGATTGCTGGAATAAAGATCAATGTTGGCCTTTCACTTTGTTTACTTTTTTAAAATAGTTTAACTTTTCTTGTATTCCAGCATTGGGTTTTGGGGTGGTTACATTCAGTTTACCATACCTGCTCAGAGCTTGCACTACTGCCCTGCAAGCAACTCGGTTGTGCATTGTGAAACATTGACACATTTTTGTAACCCTAGCCCTCCACAGACTAGATGCATTTTATTAGTCTTGTACCAAAACTTGGCCCAGCCAGCCCACTCTCCACTGGTTAGTACAGTATATACCTACTATAATGGAAAGACAGTTTCCCACCATTTCTTCAGACAGCCTGATTTATTTGGGCATCCTGAGGCAACAGAGCAATTGTTTCATGTATACTGACAACCAGTTACTGCTAAATAAACTAATACAATATGTGAGAGCTGTAGCTATACTATGAATTTTGAATCAATTCTCTCACATAAGAACAAACCAGATATCACACATGTTGCCAGCACACACAATTTACCTCTTGCACATAACAAGCTCACAACACATAAACTCACATACGTGGAGGTACTCGCTAGAAACCTAAATAAAGATCAGAGACCTCCCAAGTACAAACCTACTGCACACATTGCAGACCCAACAGAATCCACTGCACATAATAATGCACAAACTAGTGTCCCAGCCATTAAGCTCCTCAGGCAAAACAGCTCAAAACCAAATGTCTTTCTCATAAGTGACTCCATAGTGAGACACACAGATATCCCCCCTTGCCAAGCTGGACAAGGAGAAGGTCACAGTCAGCACCTTGTCAGGTGCCAGAGTCCATCAGATCATACACACACTCAAGTCCCTCAACAGGTACTGTTATGACTCTGTCATAGTCCATGTTGCAGTGAAGGACTGGAGATGTACCTCACTGTACTATATGAGGGTGCTTGCCTCCCCCATAATGGCCTTTTTAGGCAATGTCAGAACAACTAAAGTCCCAATGTAAAATAATTCACTACAGACAAACTGAATGTTATGCTGCTTAATGCAAGGAGTGTAAATCAGAAACTGCACTCACTGGAAGAACTCCTTAACTTGGAAGATGTCCACGTCTGTGCAGTCACACAGATATGGTTCAAAGCCACAGAGAGCACTCTGGTCTTGCAAGGGTACAATGCTTTCCACACATTCACACACCAAGACAAGCATGAGAGTACTAAAGGTGGAGGTGTATACAGCTTCATTAAAGACAAATACACTGCAAGACTAGTCAAAGAGTATGACTTCATACTGCTACTCCAAGTCTGACTAACTGTAGGTAAAACCCCCTTCCATATCATTGTTAGCTATAGATGTTCACCATGAACCATGAGTATCACTCTGCTTTCTTGGACCTACTTGAGTCACTCACTATATAGCCAAACACCTTGGTCATGTGTGATTTAAACTATCCTTCCTTCGATTTGGAGTCATATATGTGCAAAAATACACTCATCCTAAGATTCCTGGAATTTGTTAATACGTATGCTGTGTAGACAGTCTGCTCCCCCCACAAGGGGCTTGAATGTCTTGGACTCAGTACTGACCAACATAGTAGTTCTCTGCACTAACCCATGTGTGTTGGCCCCCCCTGGTGACAATGTAATCTTGTTGTATAGCCAGTTGAACTGAATCAAGTGTGTCAAGTAGACACATTTGTGACATGGGGAGATATGTAAGGGATGATTTATTTTCTTGGGACAGGTGCCCTTTTTTGGAGGGGGGTGTTGGGGAAAGGACATGTGTATATCTGGGGCATGTAAGTTGGCAAGGTGAGGAAACAATTGCTGACAGACCAGACATATAAGACAAGACATTGGGACAATGAAGTACACAAAAGGTGGGTGAACACAATGGTTGGGGGGTAAGGATGTGGACCTCGCAAACCCAAGGACGTCAAGCTGGGTAATGGTAAGAATCAAATCTTCACCCACTGGGCTGTAATCACTGTCACCTCACAGCACCAATGGCTACAGTGTCTGATGTCTGCATCTCCTTGTGTTATTCAGTACAAGGATGGAGAGCAGTGTTTCCATCCAGCATAGTCATTCCAGGGGGATCCAATGTGTATCAAGATAGCAGGTAATGAATATTAGGCCAGCCTGTTTCACCAGGGATGGCATGTATTTCTCTTCAAGTCTTCCACATTTGACTAAGACTTTTTCTTGCTCTCAGGTCCCTTCTTTAGGCAAGGACCCTCTCTTGGATACTTCAATCTCTAACAATTGCAATTTGGCTTATATTAAGATGGTACTGCTCAGTGCTAGAAGTCTGAACAAAAATTGCTTGACCTTGATATCTTCCTCGCATTTGAATACATAGATATATGGACACTTAGGGAAACCTGGTTTCAATATATTGATAGCAATGCTTGAATAAAAGGGTGCTGCACTTGTCACCTGTTCAGACCATCTAACACTGGTATGTGTGTTCATCTGCTTCACCATTATATCATGCCAAATACTTCATGAAACTAATTTTGAGTCCCTACACATCTGAATTATACTAAATGTTTAAGTTAGGACATTATTGTCAACTATAGATCCCCTTTAGTGTCTCCTGATTACTGTGATAAATACAGCAACACCTGTTCTGGTTCCAGAGCCATCTCAAATATCCCAGATGACAAATTCAGTTCCAATTTTATCTCACTCACTTCCATGTGCCACCCTTGAATCATTAAACTTGCCACAAAATCTATACAGACAAGAATCCAGGCCTAGAGATTATACCAGACTGTTTCCTTGTTAGGACAAAGTACAGCATTGATTAACTCCTCCATACCTCTCAGCTGTCCAGATTTTCTCAGAATGCCCAGATTTTTGCCTCTTATTTTTGGTCTGTTCCTCATAAAATTTGTGATTTTCTGGCAAATCAATGAGATGATCTGAGGATTGAGATCACTAAATAATGGCATACATTTGAGTGTAGGACTTTAAATAATACAGACAAATGCATGTTAACACAAACCCTGATATTCTAGCAACTTTTTAGTTTTATAAGAGCAATATTTAAAATCTGCCCCTATTTTTGGGCTTTTATCCCCCCATTTTATAGGGCTTTGTCCAGATTTATAGTCCTAAGAGGTTGAGAGGTATGATCTTCTCCCAAAAGTTTTCGCCCTTAGGCCTTTCATTTGGTATGCACCTGTCCTCTAAAGAATGGCTGTCATAGTGTCACTCCACAAGAGTACCTTTACCATTGATCCTGGCACCATCATCCTATTATACTCGCCAACATAAAATCATGGAACATATCTTAATCAATTTCATAAACAATGAAATTGGTGACCTACAAGCCTTTGACCCTAATCAACTTCATTTTCGGAAAGATACAGCGTGTCTTCTTAATATAGATAATTTATTTGAAAATGTAATGTATAGCATTGACAGAGAATGCTCTGTCTATAGTGTTTATTTTTGCTAAGGCCATTGAATATGATTCATCATACTGATGGTACTGACAAGCTCAGTAGTGTAAACATAAATCATAAATCAATATATCACCCACTAGCCAAATGGAGGACAGCTACTGTCATCCCTTTGCACAAAGGTGGAGCGTCCACCGATCCAGGAAATTATAGACCATTCAGCCTAACTAGCCTGATCTACAAGGTCACAGAGCAGATTATCATGGACGTCATCAACAAGGACATTGGCAACCTCCAGACACGTGATACAACACAGGTTGGTTTTGTCAAGGGGAAGTCATGCCTGTTAAATTTGGTCGACTTCTTTGAGATAGTCACCAAGGCCACAGACAAGGGGAAGATGGTGCACACCACCTACCTTGACCTGGCCAAGGCCTTCGATGCTATTCCCCACTCAGGTATAATAGATAAACTCTCTCAACTAGGCATCAATCCATATGTTAGCATATGGGTAGCAAACTGACTTACTGATAGAACCCCAGTGGCCAGCATTCGCAGCATATAAACACTTCTACACAAATAAGATGAAAATAATTATTTATTTAAGCAGGAAATGCATCAAAATGCACTAAAATCAAATCAAACCGGTTTCGGCTAACCAGCCATCATCAGTGAAAAGCATTTGTCATGCCATATAATTCATGAATATTTATAGATAGTACCAACCAATGGAAACATGGTATAATCCATTTCAAACAAGAAGCTGCAATAACATTCAAATCACTATATAACAATAATATAGTAGAGGCATTGTAAAGTATGACATAGTAAATCATTAAAGTATGTGATAGACTGATACGATTCTTGCCAAAAATACAGTATATAATCATAATAATATGTATATTAAATTACACATAATCTTAGTATTATACAGACCCCTAATAAGAGGTTCTGTCTAAAAGACCCAAAAGGATTCTATAGTAACAGCATACAATTTAGAGTAACCACAACATCACCAGAAACAATTATTAACAAATACATAAATATGTGATATACTAATATAACGTTTTTTTATCAAAAATATAATATATCACAAAGATGTAAATATGTGATATACTAATGTAAAATTTTGTCAAAAATGTAATATATCACAAAAACATTTTTATATTTAGATACAATAACATATAACTGGATATAATAAACAGCCCCAAAGGATGGATCCTATTATGATCAACCAAAAAGATCCTACAATAGCAGAATACAAATCAAATATTCATAAGACCCACAAAGTTACCTGGCAAATATAATATATCACAAAAACATTTTTATATTTAGATACAATAACATATAGCTTGATATAATAAACAGCCAAAAAGGTGGATCCTGTTATGATCAACCAAAAAGATTCAACAATAGCAGTATACAGATCAAATATTCATAAGGCCCACATAGTTACCTAGCACATATATAAACAATTATATCTTATTCTTATGTATATCAACATGCATATATAAGGGAAAAACAAAATCAATGTTTGAGATAAACACATGGATAAAAAACTATTTGATCATAATTCAGTTCTTCAACATAATTAATATGTACATACCATATTAGTGATAATCAAGGTATACTCATATGTGTTTATCATAGCAATAACTCATACATTGTATATATTAGAGTTGAGGCATATATTGTCCCAATTCCATTCTTCAAACAGGTTATAAGTGGTCATTAAGACCTGAGGGAAATAATGCCCCAAGGTGAATGATCCAATATTTTTCTTTGTGGTTCAGAATACTATGCCAACCCTGTTGGTTGCTCCTATCACCAGTAATTTTATCAATGATCATGAAAATGAATCTAGCATTGGTATGTTTTAAGGTGTGTCTATAAAGGGCATTGGTCTCTTTTTTATTTCTAATGTCACTTTTATGTTCATTCATTTTTACTTTAAGTGATCGTGATGTTTGCCCAACATAAAATGCTGAACATTGACAAGTGGCTAAATACACAACCCAGCTACTGCTGCAATTACCAAAGACTCTTAGATCATAAACTCTACTTGTATTGGCACTAGTGAATTGTTTGAGTTTACTTACTTGTTGACAAGATCCGCAATGCCCACATGGAAAGGTACCCAAAAGCTGGTCACCAGTTATTGTCATTTGTTTGTATATTGCGCCATCACTTTCTTTATGCTTATAGTGGGAAAACAGGGCACCCAACGTTTTACCCCGTCTGTATGAGAATTGACATTTAGGACCCAAAAGATTCCTTAATTCTTCATTCGCTAAGAGTATATTCCAATTTGAATCTAGAATGTTTCTGATAATATTATGATTCCGTCCGTATGTGGTAGCAAACCTAAGTGTAGACTCAACCCCTGTGGTTTCTCGTTTTTTATATTGTAGTAATATATTCCTGTCCTGATCTGCAGACCAGTTACTAGCTGTCAGTATATCCGATTTCCTATAACCTCTTTCCAAAAACCTGTTTTGGAGATCCAGTTTTGCCTCCTCAAAATCATGTTCAGATGAACTAATGCGTTTAATGTGCATAAACTGAGATTTGGGTATGTTGCGGATGGTGTGGCGTGGGTGCATGCTTGAAGCATGGAGGAAGGTGTTGTATTGTGGATATTTCCTATATGTCTTGGTACTTAGGGTATGATCATCATTCCTGTAAACCGTAACATACAAAAAATCAATGATGTCCAAATTGTATGTTACTGTAAACTCTATACCCCATATATTACCATTCAAATATTCCACAAACACCTGCAGGTATGTTGAACCTGCACGCCACACCATCCAGCAATCATCCAAGTATCTGCGCCATATGTCAGTTTCAACCATGTATAAATTGTGAAGTGGATTGCAAATCATGCATTCTTCAAAATATGCCATAAATAGGTCTGCATATATGGGGGCAAAGGATGCCCCCATAGCAGTACCTTGAAGTTGCCAATAGCACTCCCCTTGAAAATAAAAAATATTCTTGTTGAGCACATGTTCCGCCATACATATAAGTAGTGTATTGAGTCCAGGTGGATATAAACCTGATTGTTCCAACCAATATTGTAGGGCCTGCAGGCCAGCCCAATGGGGTATACTGGTGTATAAGGATTTAACATCCAAAGTGCACATAAGCCAATGTGATTCCAATTGTATATCCTGTATGATTTGAAGAAACTGAGTTGTGTCCTGCAGTCTGGCCCTAACTGTTGTGAGTCAGCATCATCTTCTTTCGGCTCTTCCCATTAGGGGTCACCACAGCAGATCACCTGTTTCCATTTCTTCCTGTCCTCTGCATCTTGCTCTGTCGCACCAACCACCTGCTTGTCCTCTCTCACCACATCCATAAACCTTATCTTAGGCCTTCCTCTTTTCCTGTTATCTGGTAGCGTCATCCTTAGCATCTTTTTCCCAATATACTCAGCATCCCTCCTCAGCACATGTCCAAACCAATGTAATCATGCCTCTCTGGCTTTGTCTCCAAACCTTCCAACCTGGGCTGACACTCTAATATACTTATTCCTAAACCTGTCCACCCTCGTCACACCCAGTGAAAATCTTAACATCTTTAATTCGGCCACATCCAGCTCAAACTCCTGCCTTTTTGTCAATGCCACTGTCTCCAACCCATATAACATAGCTGGTCTCACTACCCTCTTGTAGATCTTCCCTTTCACTCTTACAGGTACTCGCCTATCACAAATCACTCCTGACACTCTTCTCCACCCACTCCATCCTGCCTGTAATCTCTTCTTCACCTCTCTTCCACACTCACCGTTACTCTGAACTATTGACCCCAAGTATTTAAACTCATCCACCTTCGCCACCTCTACTCCTTGCATCCTCACCATTCCTCTATCCTCCCACTCATTCACACACATATATTCTGTCTTAGTCCTGCTGACCTTCATTCCTCTTCTCTCTAGAGCATATCTCCATCTCTCCAGGGTCTCCTCCACCTGTTCCCTACTCTCACTACAGATCACAATGTCATCTGCAAACATCATAGTCCACAAGGACTCCTGTCTGATCTCGTCTGTCAGCCTGTCTATCACCATTGCAAATAAGAAAGGGCTCAGAGCTGATCCTTGATGTAACCCCACCTCCACCTTAAACGTATCTGTCACTCCCACCGCAAACCTCACCGCTGTCACTCTACCCTCGTACATATCCTGTACCACTCTTACATACTTTTCTGACACTCCTGACTTCCTCATACAATACCACAACTCCTCTCTAGGCACCCTGTCATATGCTTTCTCTACGTCTACAAAAACACAATGCAACTCCTTCCGACATTCTCTGTACTTCTCCATCAACACTCTCAGAGCAAAGATCACATCTATAGTGCTTTTTCCTGGCATGAACCCTTACTGCTGTTCACTAATCATCATGTCCCTTCTTAACCTTGCTTCCACTACTCTTTCCCATAACTTCATGCTGTGACTGATCAGTTGTATCCCTCTGTAGTTACTACAGCTCTGCACGTCACCCTTATTCTTAAAAATCGGTACCAAAACACTTTTTCTCCATTCCCCAGGCATCCTTTCACTTTCCAAGATTTCATTAAACAATCTGGTTAAAAACTCTACTGCCATTTCAACTAAACACCTCCATGCTTCCACAGGTATGTCATCTGGGCCAACAGCCTTTCCATTCTTCATTCTCTTCATAGCTATCCTTACTTCCTCCTTGCTAATCCATTGTACTTCATGATTTACTATCCCTACATCATCCAACCTTCTCTCCCTCTCATTCTCTTCATTCATCAACCCCTCAAGTACTCTTTCCATCTCCTCAACACACTCTCCTCGCTTGTGAGTATGTTTCCCTCATTATTCTTTATCACCTTTACCTGCTGCACATCTTTCCTAGCTCGGTCCCTCTGTCTAGCCAATCGGTACAGGTCCTTTTCTCCCTCCTTAGTGTCCAAACTTTCATACAACTCTTCATATGCCTTATCCTTAGCCTTCGCCACCTCTCTCTTTGCCATGCACCTCATCTCCTTATACTCCTGTCTACTTTCTTCATCTCTCTGACAATCCCACTTCTTCTTTGCCAACCTCTTTCTCTGTATACTCTCCTGTACTTCCTCATTCCACCACCATGTCTTCTTGTCGTCTTTCCTCTGTCCAGATGTGATACCAAGCATCTTTCTAGCAGTCTCCCTTACTAGCTCTGCTGTAGTTACCCAGCTATTTGGTAACTTCACTGCCACCCAGTCCCTGCCTTAACTCATCCCTGAACTCCACTTCACAATTACCCTTTTTCAATTTCCAGCACTTGATCCTTGGTGCTGCCCTCACACTCCTCCTCCTCTTCTTGATAACCAACGTCATCCTACAAACCACTATCCTATGCTGCCTAATGACATTTTCTCCGGTCACCACTTTACAGTCTCCAATCTCCTTCAAACTGGCCCTCCTACATAAGATATAATCCACCTGTGTGCATCTTCCTCCACTCTTGTATGTCACCCTATGCTCCTCCCTCTTGTTAAAATACGTATTCACCACAGCCATGTCCATCCTTTTCGCAACATCTACTACCATATGACCTTCCGCATTCCTTTTTTTAACACCATACCTACCCATCACTTCCTCATCCCCAAGTTCCCTTCACCAACATGCCCATTGAAATCTGCTCCAATCACCAGTCTCTCACCTTTGGGTACAGTCATCACCACTTCATCCAATTCACTCCAAAATTTTTCTTTCTCATTCATTGCACACCCAACTTGTGGAGCATACGCACTAACAACATTCATCATTGCACCATCAATTTTCAGCTTCATAAACATCACTCTATCCGACACTCTTTTCACCTCCAAAACACTCTCAGCATACTGTTCCTTCAGAATAACTCCTACGCCATTTCTCCTCCCATCCACACCATGATAAAACAATTTGAACCCACCTCCGATACACTTAGCCTTACTCCCCTTCCATCTGGTCTCTTGCACACACAATATACCAACCTTCCTTCTGTCCATCATATCAGCTAGCTCTCTCCCTATACCAGTCATACTGCCAACATTCAAAGTTCCGACCCTCACTACCACAGTCCTAGCCTTTCTCCTCTCCTTCTGCCTTCAGCCATGTCTTCCGTCTCTTCTCCTCCTTCGGCCAACAGTAGCCCAATTTCTGCCAGCACCTTCTAGGCTAACAGTACTGGTGGTGGTTGTTGTTAACAACCTAACTGTTGTGAGTAATGGTTTCAAATGTTGTGTCAAAAACACTGATAAGGGTTCCGTAAGGGAACCAATACCAGACACAATAGGTTTCCCAGGGGGTTTGGAAATGGATTTGTGTATTTTTGGAAGCAGATATAAAATCTGTTTCTGGGGATCTGTTACTGGCAAGTGTTTAACCATGTTTTTAGTGATGATCCCTTCTTCTTCTTCCAATTTCAGGAACGTGTCTATCTCTTTTTTAAAATTCGGGGTTGGACCAATATGGCATGTGCATGTAACATCTGGTATTGGAAAGCTGTTCCTTGCCTTCGTTCAGATAGTACCCCATGTTCATAACCACAACCGCCCCTCCATTGTCTGCTGGTAATATGACAATGTTATATGATTATTCCTCAGTTCTTCTAGAGCCATCTTTTCAGATGAAAAGATATTTTGACCCATTATATGAGATTCCATATGTGGGAAGTGTAGATTAGGGACGAAGCTTAAATTAATACTTAATATACTTTTATATCTCTGGGAACATACTAGACTTATGGGTGCATCTACAATTGTGTAACACTAGTATTTGTTACAGGAACTTATCCAGACTATTAAGTATATGCATATATATAAAACTGTTGAATACTGTTATTTTACAAAATTCTTTATGTTCCGTCTATACAAACCAATCTAATCATAGTGGACATTATATAGTAACATTATTCTATATACTCTATCAACAACTATAGATATATTGGGAAGGTTACTAATAACTGAATCTGAAAGGGTTGAGTGACATATTCTGATCAAACTATCTAGGGATGTGTTAGTATGATAACACCTCAAAGGAATATGTGATTGTGTTGAACCCACATTTTCCTATTTGGTTGTTTATTTAGAATATGTTGAATATTTTATGGAATTAAAGCATAGGTCTGTTCGATGTTGGGTCTGTATATAGAAGGAAGAAAGTTAATTCAACAGAATATCATACATCTATACTGTTATAATTTTGAAGCAGTCAACTAGGTTTTTCTTGTGCTATATTCCATGTTATATTATATAAGACATATTTTATTAGGATGGATAGAGTGATCATATAGAACCTACCACTAATTGGAGAAGATCACAATCTCCAAATAGACTGTTTTGTTGTTATCAAAATTCTTTTGCAGATACAAATAGTGGATATCCAATTATGTTATTTTGCATAAAGTTTTCAGGCTTGGTTCATAACGAAAAGTGTTAATTGTTTGCTATAGTAACACTGATTTTCTGATATTTTACTGATACTATTGGGAATACATTATATAGCTCATGGACTAACGTTATACCTATGTGCAGTGAGCTTGGGCTTGTTCTGTGTCTGGATTCTGCAATGTTGATGTCCACTGACCGGTATCCCCAAAACATATTATATTAGTCCTTTGGTATCAGTAAATGACCCTCTTTTCATCTGTTTCTATACATAAGAATTGGATTCATAAGTGGCTGACTTTTTTGGCAGTTTGATTAGCATTTCTGGGCCTAATATACTGATTTGGCTAACTTATCCAATATTTTTGATACCAACCGATACAAATGGATTTGGAGAATATTCTTCAAGAATTATGTGCCGATCGAGATGACATAGGTGTCTTTGGGATAGATAACATCTCAGGCAATAATCGGAATGACTCCATGAATAATCCATCAGATGGTTGTGATGTGGCATTTAATAATCTAAGTAAGGGTCTAAAAAACCTTAGAGCCAATATTTGGCATCTTAGATTATTTCATGCATATATTAATAGGGATATGGCCCCTAGGGGACTGAGAATCCACTTACAGCCATTGGTTGGTAGATCTGAAGAGAGACTAACCACAGAATGGAATACAGCCTTACAACAAGCATCCATGATGTTTGTCAAACTACTTGCCTCATACTATGAGAGAATGATTGACATTAACCTGTCAGAGGTTAAAATAATCTGTGAAGAATGCAAGAACTATGAATCACTATCTACATATGCAGGCTCAGTGGCCAAGCTGTCAAAGGAAGGCAAACTATGAGAAACAAACTAGGGAGAGAAAAATTAAAAAATTCAGCAGGGACATTACTGATTACCAAAGGGGATGCCCATTTGAACCATATAGATTGGTGAGATTCATGGATACCAGCCAGGGGACGGCAAGGGGCAGAACTAGGAAGAGACCTAGGTCCATTCTCAAGACTAATGATAGGTCCTTTGTCAGCACATCAGGGGAGGAATCCTCCTACATGGACAATGAAAGTGTCCGGCTCCGGGAGTCACCTATTTGCAAAACGTCCAACTCGGCACACCCTTTAGATATAGAAAAAGGCGGCGGGGAGGCCGCAAACATAAACAAGAGAACCAGAACAAACTCTGTAGAGGGATTGATACAAACTATTGAAATAATTGACAAGGAATATAAAAATGTGTTGAATTTGTCAGATGTCACATTGACTAATGAACAAGAACAATTACTCAATAAAGGTCTTGGATTTGTACCAGGCTTTTTTTCTAATGAATACAGTATAGTGTCAGATGTAATTAGTTTTTGTCGTAATCTTAATCTTAAACTGTTTTTTTCAGACCAAACCTCTCAAACCTCTCAAAGATCTAATGAATTCAGATTTCGTAGATCTGAATTCCAACCGCCAATGAACAAATATGTATCTATATTCCAGCAATCAGTTCTCAGGGATCTACACTTCCCACATATGGAATCTCATATAATGGGTCAAAATATCTCTTCATCCAAAAAGATGGCTCTAGAAGAACTGAGGAATAATCATAACATTGTCATATTACAAGCAGACAAAGGAGGGGCGGTTGTGCCTATTGATCCAACCCCGAATTTTAAAAAAGAGATAGACACGTTCCTGAATGTGGCAGAAGAAGAAGGGATCATCACTAAAAACACTGTTAAACACTTGTCAGTAACAGATCCCCAGAAACAGATTTTATATCTGCTTCCAAAAATACACAAATCCATTTCCAAACCCCCTGTGAAACCTATTGTGTCTGGTATCGGTTCCCTTACAGAACACTTATCAGTGTTTTTGACACAAAATTTGAAACCATTACTCACAACAGTTAGGGCCAGACTGCAGGACACAACTCAGTTTCTTCAAATCATACAGGATATACAATTGGAATCACATTGGCTTATGTGCACTTTGGATGTTAAATCCTTATACACCAGCATACCCCATTGGGCTGGCCTGCAGGCCCTACAATATTGGTTGGAACAATCAGGTTTATATCCACCTGGACTCAATACACTACTTATATGTATGGCGGAACATGTGCTCAACAAGAATGTTTTTTTATTTTCAAGGGGAGTGCTATTGGCAACTTCAAGGTACTGCTATGAGGACATCCTTTGCCCCCATATATGCAGACCTATTTATGGCATATTTTGAAGAATGCATGATTTACAATCCACTTCACAGTTTATACATGGTTGAAACTGACATATGGCACAGATACTTGGATGATTGCTGGATGGTGTGGCGTGCAGATTCAACATACCTGTAGGAGTTTGTGGAATATTTGAATGGTAATATATGGGGTATAGAGTTTACAGTAACATACAATTCGGACATCATTGATTTTTTGGATGTTATGGTTTACAGGAATGATGATCATACCCTAAGTACCAAGACATATAGGAAATATCCACAAAACAACACCTTGCTCCATGCTTCAAGCATGCACCCATGCCACACCATCCGCAACATACCCAGATCTCAGTTTATGCGCATTAAACGCATTAGTTCATCTGAACATGATTTTGAGGAGACAAAACTGGATCTCCAAAACAGGTTTTTGGAAAGAGGATATAGGAAATTGGATATACTGACAGCTAGTAACTGGTCTGCAGATCAGGACAGGAATACATTACTACAATATAAAAAACGAGAAACTACAGGGGTTGAGTCTACACTTAGGTTTGTTACCACATACGGACGGAATCATAATATTATCAGAAACATTCTGGATTCAAATTGGAATATACTCTCAGTGAATGAAGAATTAAGGAATCTTTTGGGTCCTAAATGTCAATTCTCATACAGATGGGGTAAAATGTTGGGTGCCCTGTTTTCCCACTATAAGCATAAAGAAAGTGGGGGCGCAATATACAAACAAATGACAATAACTGGAGACCAACTTTTGGGTACCTTTCCATGTGGGCATTGCGGATCTTGTCAACAAGTAAGTAAACTCAAACAATTCACTAGTGCCAATACAAGTAGAGTTTATGATCTAAGAGTCTTTGGTAATTGCAGCAGTAGCTGGGTTGTGTATTTAGCCACTTGTCAATGTTCAGCATTTTATGTAGGGCAAATATCACGATCACTTAGAGTAAGAATGAGTGAACATAAAAGTGACATTAGAAATAAAAGAGACCAATGCCCTTTATAGACACACCTTGAAACATACCAATGCTAGATTCATGTTCATGATCATTGATAAAATTACTGGTGATAGGAGCAACCAACAGGGTTGGCATAGTATTCTGAACCACAAAGAAAAATATTGGATCATTCACCTTGGGGCGTTATTTCCCTCAGGTCTTAATGACCACTTATAACCTGTTTGCGGAATGGAATTTGGACAATATATGCCTCAACTCTAATAGATACAATGTATGGGTTATTACTATGATAAACACATATGAGTATACCTTGATTATCACTAATATGGTATGTACATATTAATTATGTTGAAGAACTGAATTATGATCAAATAGTTTTTTATCCATGTGTTTTTCTCAAACATTGATTTTGTTTTTCCCTTATATATGCATGTTGATATACATAAGAATAAGATATAATTGCTTATATATGTGCTAGGTAACTATGTGGGCCTTATGAATATTTGATGTGTATACTGCTATTGTTGAATCTTTTTGGTTGATCATAACAGGATCCACCTTTTTGGCTGTTTATTATATCAAGCTATACGTTATTGTATCTAAATATAAAAATGTTTTTGTGATATATTATATTTGCCAGGTAACTTTGTGGGTCTTATGAATATTTGATTTGTATTCTGCTATTGTAGGATCTTTTTGGTTGATCATAATAGGATCCATCCTTTGGGGCTGTTTATTATATCCAGTTATATGTTATTGTATCTAAATATAAAAATGTTTTTGTGATATATTATATTTGCATGATTCTACTCTTATCTGCTCCGCACCTTCTTCTGCTGAACTGACCTCCTTAACACAAAATACCTTTAACAAAGTAGAAACTTGGTTTTCTAAATGGTTTCTCCTACTAAATGCAAAAAAAACGAAACTCCTCCTCTTCTCCCCCACCTCTCGGTCCCCCCTTTAAACTTTACCATTTCTTCTAATAATGGCACTATCATCTCGCCTGATCCAACTACTAAACTTCTTGGAATAACCATTGACAATCATCTTTCCTTCGATCAGCACATAAACAACACCATCAAGGTTGTTAACAAAAAAATTGGATCCCTATATCGTATTAAACCTTTTCTAACCCCAGCAACAAGAACCAAATGTGCTCAAACCCATCTCCTATCTACTCTCCTATATGCTTCTCCCATTTATACCAACCTCAAGAAAAACAATCTTAACAAACTTGAAACTTGCTATAATAACATAGCACGTTTAGCCACTAGTAACCCCTTTAGGACTCACCACTGTATAAATCTAAAGCAACTTGGCTGGCTCAATTTCAAAACTACCTATAAATTCCTCAACTCACTATAGCTCACAACATATTACACCTACCTGACAACACCCCTATACTCTCTCAACTCCTAATCCCGTATAATAATCTGAACTCGCTCCTCTAGTAAACTTATGACTAAATCAATAAAGGCAAACAACACAGCAGGTTGTTCTCTTTTCACTAACACTATAGGTAAATGCTGGAATCTCTTACCTTGTGACATAACTTTGACTACATCCCTGCCTCAATTCAAACAGAAAATTAAACTGTACTACCTAAATCATTGGCTTTGTTCCTGCAGTACACCAGGCTAACCTTTTTCTTTCTCATACTACATCTCTCCTTCACTCTTCCTATTAGTATCTGTCTTATTTCTTCTCCTTTTACAGTACTAATCGACCTAGGTACATTCTATGTAAAATTGCTAATATGGTATTAACTGCTCATCGAAATGTGCTTCTCCTGAATCTATCTTGCATTCTGTGTGATGTTATGATTTTCTAATTTGTTACTTATAAACATTTGTAATATTTTGTAATGTACTTAGTATTTAGTGGAGCTTTTCTCCTCGGGCCTCTGCTGAAAATGGACATGTATCCAGCCAGACTAGCCCGGTCAACAAATGTAAAATAAATAAAATAAATAAAATGACAAAATCTTTATATTAGTATATCACATATTTACATCTTTGTGATATATTTTTGATAAAAAACTTTATATTAGTATATCACATATTTACATATTTGTTAATATTTGTTTCTGGTGATTTTGTGGTTACTTTAAATTATATGCTGTTACTGTAGGATCCTTTTGGGTCTTTTAGATGGAACCTCTATTAGGGGCCTGTATAATACTAAGAATATGTGTAATTTAATATTCATATTATTATGATTATATACTGTATTTTTGGCAAGAATCTGTATCAGTCTATCACATACTTTAATGATTTACTATGATATACTTTACAATGCCTCTACTATATTATTGTTATATAGTGATTCGAATGTTATTGCAACTTCTTGTTTGAAATGAATTATACCATGTTTCCATTGGTTGGTACTATCTATAAATATTCATGAATTATATGGCATGACAAATGCTTTTCACTGATGAAGGCTGCTTAGCCGAAACAGGTTTGATTTGATTTTAGTGCATTTTGATGTATTTCATGCTTAAATAAATAATTATTTTCATCTTATTTGTGTAGAAGTGTTTATATGCTGCGAATGCCGGGCACTGGTGTTTTACTATGTAATGGTTTGGCCGTGCATACGTACCTGCGAGGCATTTGGTTTTTACTGATAGAACCCACCTAGTCAAAATAGGGGAAGCCACCTCAAGTAGTAGACTCGTAACAAATGGTGTACCCTAGGGATCGGTCTTGGGGCCTCTGCTTTTGGGGATATATTTCTCAGAGGTGTAGACCAAATCTAGTGGGCTATGGTTGACCAGGTTTTCAGATGACTGCAAGCTGGGTGCTGTCATCAATTCCCCTAGTGATGTGGGCTTCCTCCGAGAGGGTGTCACCCAAACAAATGACTGGTGCCAGAAACATGGCATCAAATTGAATGCCAAAAAATGCATCATCATCCCTTTTGGGGAGAATAATGTCCCCACAAATTATCACATTGATAATAAGACACTAAGCACTGAATCAGTCATGAGGGACTTGGGAACCCAGGTTGATAGCAAACTGACTCTTGACCATCATATTGCCTCCGTTGTATGGAAAGCTTTCTACATAGCCCACCTCATTAGTAAGGGTCTCTCATCCAGGGATAAGGTGGTCATAACATCTCTGTATTCTTCACTTATCAGACTGAGTATTGAATACAATGCCCCTTTTGGCATGTACCTCACAAAGCACATGCAGCAGCTCGAGAGACCACAGAGATTTCTCACCTAGAGAATCCAGGGCCTCAAACATCCACCCTACACAGATAGGCTAAAAGCTCTGTCCCGCTACTCAGTCTCCAATAGACTAATCAGAGGTGACCTCTGTCTGGCATACAAAGCAATCTCAGACCCCGCCCTGATAGGACTGCTGCATATCCACAAGTCAAGCTCCACTCAAGTAACCCACACACAAAACCTCAACCTGGTCTGTGATACCAATAGGACTTGTTGGTGGGACAGATCTGTGTCCCAGAGACTCCCCCTTTTGAGGAATATACTCTTTTTCCATGTAAAGCAGAGTACCCCATTAAACCTTTTTAAGTGCAACCGGGATAACTGGATATGGAACAGAAAATACACCCCTGGGATTCCACCTATGTCCCTGCTGGACAATGGCATAGGGTGCTGACTTGTTGGAACAATGCTAAATTCTTGGCTAGGCTTGTAAGGGCCTCAGGGCCAATAGCCCAGTAACTTCCTATGATCCACTAGGTTAGAAACTGGTTCTCCAAACAAATAAACATTGTATAAGCTGGTGGTACCATCTCATCTAAAAGGCATGTCACTAATAGTGTTCCTCAAGTCTACCCTGGGTCCCCTTTTGGCATCTACTTTTCCACTCTGAAAAGTTTATGTCTAACCAAGTTTGCCAAGGATTTTAACCTGCATGTTATTATTGATTCATAAATGGACACTCATATCCTTCAAAAGGGGGTTGCCAGAACTAGAACTTGGTGCACCAACCATGCCATTAAAATTAATGCCAAAAATACATTCTAGTTGCCTTTGTGAACCAATTCTGTCATACTGATTGCCGAATAAATGGATACCACTTATGACTGACACAATCATTACAGATCTAGATACCTTTATCAACAATAAACTACCCTTTGATTATCTTGTATCAGTTTTAGTTAAGAAATCATTCTACCTTACCCAGCTAATTGCCAAGGGTGAAACCTCATTGTCCAAGGATGTCATAATACCCTATTATTCTTCCCTCATTAGGCTATTCCCAGAATTCAATGTACAGTTTGGAATGTACTACTACAAACATCTTGCCAAAGTAAAATACAGCAATCTTTTCTAGCTAAAACAAATCAAAGTACCAAAAAATCAAAGTACTAAATTCCCATAGCTACAAAGAGACTAAAAAGCCTATTGCTTTTTTCTGTTTCATAATGACTCCTATATGGAGATTTTGCCCTCTCCTTTCGACCTATGAATAATCATGTCTTACTAGCCCTCAACTACCTCAGAAATACTTTTAATGCTAAAACACTCACTCAAAAGACCTCAACCTTCCCCATAAGCAAGACCTTTTTGATAGATAGGACCTTCACCCAAAGAATCTTCTACCTGTGGGAAGCATTTCTAATAATGTAATACACTGGCATCCTTCACATTCTGCCTTGACAATCATATTGGAACCCACAAATTTACTCATGGAGTAAACAGTATGGCCTGCTCTGAGTGACGGATGTGATGACAAACCTACTAAGTTATCTATGTTGCATGGCTATAGATTCATTATGGTTGCCTAGGTTGCCTGTCTAGTAGGAAAATATGAACTAACAGCTACTGCTTAATGTAAAATGGTTCCTTCTCTCAATTTAACTGATCGCTATACATAGTTACAACTTTTTAATTCCTCGAATTTTGCTATGAAGGTTCCGGGGGATTATTTAACTGAAAAGCACAAAACTGTCTCAGCAGCAAAAGAAAGTGCTGCTTTATTTAAAATCCTTAAAATCAGTGCAGCTTTCATAAAGGGCACTTTTTTCAGGTAGACTACATACATATCAATTAACTAACACAAGATTCAGACTAAAATATTAAGATCTTAAAAACTGCAAGCCAGAAAATTTTAATAAAGCCATTTTGGCTAGTTCTGAACAGATCTACAGTCTAACATAGTTTATCAGTCTCATTTATGGATAATTTTACAGAACTTAGATATGAGGTACATCATAGAATGCAGTCATCATAGTTTCGTGAGATATGGAATGCATTCCATACTGCTTTAGTACTGACTAATAAACAGAATCAGAAAAGTGATTGCAGATTGGGCACAAATGGACCAGCATTCATGTATTCAATTAATTTGTCTCATCAGGAAAAATGTCTTGTGTTGCCTTTTGTTTATGTATGACCTGTTGGGCTCTAGATAGCAGTAAATCTATATGTATGTAATAGAAAAGGGTCTTCAGGTCGCCAGAAGCATTCAGGAGATATAATATGTCCATTTTAATCTGGTCATTTCACATCTTAAGTGCCTAAAATGAAACTATAACAAGGAAAATCATATTAATCCAATATCTTTCAGTGTTTAATGGAAGTTATCTATAAGGAGCCATAGGAGGAATGGACATATATTAACAACTTGGTGCATCACTGAGGTATACATCTCCACAGAGTAACGTTAACGTTAATGCATTCTTAAGTAGTCTCACAGTGGAATTATATCAGGAAAGTGTCTTCTTTGTGCAAAGGATGACAAGAAATTAATTAGCAGTTTAAGTGTATAGTGTAAATAAGATAGTGGAGTTAGTATTTAGCATATCAGTATCACTAGTTGAAAACTGGTGGTTCAATTCCCATTGGTGCCAAAGCTTTTAAAAGAAGCTTGAGAAATATGCTTAACACTGAGCTTTGTATTCAAAAAAAAAAAATAGAAAGAAATAAGACCCACATTAAAGTAAGATACTAAAATCCATCTAAGCTCATCAGAAAAAATACTAAATAAATCACACTAAATTGTTATTGTAACTTGATATGCTTTCTAATTCCTAATAAGTTTTTAAAGCAGTTTTTTTGCTGGTAACTTGACACAGAAATAAATTAGCTTGCAAAAAGTCAAGATTCTTTTGGTATGTAACATTTTACATACTTTTGTCTGAGCAAATATATGAAACAATCATCATCACATCTAGTAGTCCATATAATTAATAGCAGCTAACAGCTAGTGATATTTAATCATAGCATCTTATCTGCTTTCCAACATGATAAATGATTCCAGCACTGAAAGGAGCCTATGTCTCATAAATATGCTAGTATGGTGGACCCAGTGGACAAATTACATTTAATTCCTCTTGAGAACTTTAAGAGAAAAGGAGAGAACCTCCATTTAGCTTTTTTAGTACTTTATAAATTACCCTTGCGTATAGTGACTATGAAAGAAATGCATTGAGTATAAAGACTGTGGAAGAAATGTATTTGTTCTTGACCAGGTCTAAGGCTCATGACAGGTTGAATTAAAATGTTGCTTGTAACTGGACTGATGAAAACATTGAACTAGTTTTGTGTATGTTTAGGAAAATGCTGAGTAAGACAGTTTCAGGCATAGCGCTGTATAACAAATATTCAATGTTCCACATCTGATGCAAAGCACAATGAAATTAAATCACTTTATGTGCATTGAACTGAGTGGTTCAATTGCATAGTCTGTTTTCAACTAAGCTATTCTATATGGGCCAGTAATAGCTTTATAAAGGTGCTAATGGATCTAACATTTCACATGTGTTTATATGCACATGGTCCATCACAGACAGCACTTTGCTACATGCAACAAATGAGTTCCATGGGGTGATTAAAATATTTAAGAATGTGCATTTCGAAGTGAGGCATGCCTCTGCATTTTTCTTTGGAGCACGAGCTTATGTATAGAGTTGCTTCACTGCACCCGCTACTATTAAAACAGCAAGGCTGAGATGTGTTTTATCCAAACTGCACTGTGTTCCTGGTAGCTATTAGCATTTGCTACAATTTTTATATGGATCTCCTAAAAAAAACTTCAAATGTCAAAATGCCAAAGAACTAAAATGTTAAACACAAATGCACAAAAAGTATGGAAAGGGTGAAACTTCCTACTGTAAGCACTGTAAGAGACAAGTCCCCTAACACTCAGAATTTATATACACCAACACCAGAGTCGCATAACCATGAAGAAGAGAAAAATCCCCATCAATGCGTCACACCCTAGTAACCATATCTAAAATGCTGAGACAGTCTAACAGCATGTTATCAGATATCATCATAATGAGCTTTACTGCTACAGCTTTTTCTATATCTCATTAAGTTAGCCTCTCCTGGGACCATGCAGCACTAACATTAAGATTAGTTTTACCTTCTCCATGTCATAGAGGGATGGAATCCTTACTATGATTTAGATAATCTGAGATTGACTAGCATCTTGGATGGTGGAAGAACCAGGAAGGAAGGATGAGAAAGAGCATATTTGCCTCTTTGCTCACTCTAAGAGGCAGGAAGGAGTTTCTGTCTATGATGAACACACATCCCTAATAATGGGGATGCATCATTATCACTGAATTGATTGCCAGTAACACTTAGAATTTATTGGGGGGGTTGGAGCTAGTTGACAAGCATGTGATGATGTATGCAATGTCACCAAGTGTGTACAGGTATACAAAAATCCTCTGTGGAATGCAGGGTCAATGCATGTGGTATTGCAGGCTGCTCTTTTCCACTTCATATGCCAGCCTGCCATAGGTATTGTCCCAGCCCCTGAGAATAGCACCAGTGACACTTACAAATAAATGGTGCAGCCTGGAAGCTGTTGGTCAGCTGGGGGTATACACATGGGAAAAAAATTAAGATCAGTCTTAACAACAAATAGCCACTGTGTGAGGCACATATCTAACTTCACCAAATAAAGATGACAATTCTTATAGAATCTTAGTTAAAGGATAAGGTTCACTTGTCCTCCTTTGCTATCAATCATTATTGCTGCTATTATAACTATAGGCCAGGAACAAGGCCAGGAGGAGGAGGAAGAGGAGGGGCCTTGCTACTGATCAAAAATAATGTCAAATCCAAGGTGTTACCTGTTAGTAGAAGTCTCAGTACATTTGAATTTGGTTGCAGCAACTTCTGATTAGGAGCCACCAAAACCTGTTTTTATCTGACATGACCCCCCCCCCCCCCCATACTATAGTCTGTTTCACTCAGTACTGGGACCATAAATAGTATCACCTCCCTGTTTGGTAATAAAAATTTTATTTCTTTAAGAGGCCCTCATATATATGTATTGGTCAGGGACTGCTAAGCATGTTGTGACTAAACAGCTCTTACTCTTGAATTTAACCTAGATTCTTAGTCTGCCACAATACCTAACTCTAGCACTGCTGTTAACACTCCTTTGGATGTAAAAATTTCCAGACTGGCCTACAACTGCCTGCGGACTGAAGTGTTGTCTAATTCTGTGAGTAGTCACTATGTAGTTCTTTATGTCTGCACATTTAAAACACTTCACATTTCTGCTGGTCTTTAAACAATGGGGTGTAGGAGCATCCCTAGGTCATTCTAATTTTGAAGAAACTCAATGACAAAAGAAATAAGGACTGAAGTGCATGAAAAACATTCAGCTGTGATCTTTTCTAGCACCAAGACACACTAGCAGGTGAGGCAGATGGTCACCCCTGTTGTAGAAGGAAGTAGCAGTCCACAATAATCACAAAAACTGATGGACCAAAGAAGAGCCATAAAGACGATAGAATGGACTATTGAGGATACAAAAGAAATTATGTATTGTTACTATTATGCAAAAAGCCCAGAATTTCTAGACACAAGATATGCAAAATGATTAAGAAAGAAAATAGAGGAAAAATGAAAATTTGTATTCATTAATACAACAGATTTGTGAAAAACAGTATATAGATCAAGAAACTTTGATCTGTTTAGAAAAAGAAGCATCTGAGAAGGAGCAAAAATATAAACAACAAAACCAAGAGATATTTGGAAAGTATAAAAAAAAAATCTGGACATGGGAAAGAAAGAGAGATTTGATATGGTACAATATTTATGCAATGGAGAAATCCAAATTAATCAATATAAATAAGGCAGCTCCAAAGATATTCAAAGAGAAATACAGGCAAAGGCATCTGGATATGGAAACTTTCACAATAAAAAATAATATCACAAAGATGGAACATAGAAAAGAAGATTAGTAAAGCAGAAATAAAAAAAAATAGAAGTTGAAGTTATGGAGTGCCTGCGAAGTAAAGGATTTGGTGTAGAAGGTCTAACACAGGTTACATCACAGCATGATGGAGTGAGTCCCCAAACTAAGGAGAAACAGGAAGATCAGGAAACATCTGAAGAAGAAATATGGACATGGGAAAGGAAAAGAGATTTAATATGGTGTAATATTTATACAAAGGATTAATCAAAACTAACCAATATAAAAAGAACAGCACCAAAGATATTTGATGAGAAATACAGGCAAAGGAATCCAGACATGGAAAACTTTACAATACAAAAAATAAAAAGACAAAGAGGAAAAGTGGAAAAGGAGATTAATAATGGAGAAGTTAAAGAAATAGAAACTGAGGTTATGGAGTACCTGCAAAGTGAAGGATTCAGTGTAGAGAATTTAACTCAGAAAGCACCACAATAAGATAGAGCAATGGGTATCCAAATTAAGGGGCAACCAGTGGAACAAGAAGCAATTGGTCAGGCGCCATATGAAGATAATTTGGAGCCTTCCACAGGAAACCAGTATAAAAGTTCACTTGAAGCTTTATGGCAAGAGAAAGAACAGGAAACTGTGGAAACACTGATACAGTCAATGTTGAGGAGTGACAGGCCAGTGAGTTCCCATATGACAGAGCAACAGATGTCACAGTGTGCCACAGGAAGTGTGCCACAGGAAGATGCTATAGAACTTTCTATAGAATGTCCACAGGAAATGGAAACAAGGGATGGGCCATCAGTTTGGAAGAAAATGAGCTACGAGAAGAGTTGATTGATTTAATAGACATAGATATAGCAAGATCAATCAAAGAACTAGACTGCAGAAGGTTAATAAAACCCCAAAAGTCAGAAGTCTGATAAAACAAATAAACACAATAATTAGGACTGTTCATAGAGATCCATGTGACATAACAGAAGTAAACAGGATACATTAATGGCAGCTAAATTAATAACTGATAAAGTCCTACCACAAGAACACAGGGTAGTGAGGGAAAGAAAGGGGAAAAATGGAATACCATCATGGAAATATCAAACAGAGAAAACTATAAAGCAGTTAAGACAAGAAGTATCACTGTTAGAAGACTATAGAAGAGGGAACAGATCAACAAAAATACTAAGAAAGATAGATGTGATAAAAGCAATGTGCAGTATTAGAACAGACCAGGATCTATCATGCACTATCGCAAATAGCAAACTAAAAATTTCAGCACAGGCGGAAAAACTTAGAAGATATAAAGAAAAATATAAAGTATAAAATAAGCAATTTATTGATGACCCAAAAAAGTTTTATAGAGAATTGGGAAACAAGGTAAAAGGAATTGAAAGACTGCCAAAAAAGAAGAAATAGATACATTTTGGAGAAATATCTATGAGGATCCTTTGGAACATAACAAAAATGCTAAATGGGTAAAAGAAGTTAAAGAAAGAATAAGAAGTTTAAAGGGCATTTATATCATGCTATCGAAAGATGAAAATAGCGAACACTATTTCTTTGAACCTAAAATATCTAAACCACATATCAAACATTCAGAACAGCGAATTTTTTTTCCTTGGGAAAAAGTTGTTATTCCAAAACACATACACACAGCACACGCACACCTAAAAAACATCAATCCACACACATACACTTATAATCCTACAACTAACCCTACACTAAACTGTACATCCACTACTATCTATCCACTTACCTTAACCCAAACCCTAACCCTAAGGTCCGTCATTATCGCACACTCACCTAACCCGCACCCTAACCCATACTCACTTAACCCGCCCCAACCCTAATTCACCTAAACTATGCCCTAACCCTAACTCACCTAACCTGTGCCGTAACCCTAACTCACCTAACCAGTGCCCTAACCCTAACGACCACACAATTGCACACTTACCTGAACCTGACCCGTAACTTTCCACCACAGCACTGAAAATAGCAAAGCCACAGAACAGGCCAACCAAATTCTTTCTCTAGAAAAGAATTTGGTGTTCTGCAGCTTCGCTATTTTTAGCATTCACTCAAAACAGGTCGATATTAGAACATTCAAAGTTTTAAAACTTCAATGTTCTAATATAGACCCGTTTAAAGGTACAGTATACGAAATGGGATGAAGTAGTAACAGCCAAAGAGATCAAAATAAAGTTAAGAAAAGCCTCTAATTGGAAAACCCCAGGCCCAGATGCAGTACCTAACTTTTGGCTAAATGTAGTAACATGTTTGCATGAAGCTTTAGTCATGAGTAAGAACTATTTATTTGTGCATCCCAAACAGACACCAACCTGGCTAACAACAGGAAAAACAATCCTCCTACTCAAGAGTGAACCTGCAAGCTACCCTAAAAATTATAGACCAATCGCTTGCCTTCCGACAACGTATAAACTATACATGGGAATTGATGCTGACAAAGTTTATAGTCATTTAGAAGAAAACTCAATTATGGCAGTAGACCAAAAGGACAATAAAAGAAAGTCATATGGAACAAAGGTTTGTTTGTTATTAAATAAAGTCATAGTAGAGAACTGTAAAAGGGAAGAATCTAAGTATGGCATGGGTTGACTACAAAAAAGCATTTGATAGTATCCCACATTCATGGATAAAAGAGTGCTTAAAAATGCATAAGATACATCCTACACTGATCAACTACATTACAGTGACCATGAAACAGTGGCAGACCACTTTTCAATTAAGCCATAATAAAGGACAAATTATTATCCTAGGGAGAAAAATTCAAAGAGGGGTTTTCCAGGGTGACACTTTCTCACCACTGCTATTCTGTTTTGCCCTTGCCCTTAACCCATTAAGCTGACTACTTACAGCTTAGGCCATGGCTATAATTTGGCTCCTATAAAACAACAAAGTGTAAAGACTTCTCATCTTCTCTTTGTTGATGATTTAAAGCTTTATAGCTCATCAGATGAGGAACTGAAAGTACAACTGCAAGTTGTCAAAACTTATTTTCTGATGATATAAGAATGTCATTTGGTCTTGATAATTGTGCAAAAACAACCTTTAAAGCAGGAAAACTGCAACACCAGGAAAACATCAGGTTTGGGGCAAGAATGTAATATAAAAGAAGAAGTATATAAATATTTGGGAATTGATGAAGGATCAACAATAAAACATGAACAAATGCAAATAAAACTTAGTAAGGTGTTTTTAGTAGATTTAAATTGGTCCTGAAAACAACATTGACATCTAGGAACAAAATCCAAGTAATAAACCAATTTGCTCTTCCTGCTGTCCAAACTTACAGTTTTGTAGTGATTGACTGGCCCCAAAATGTGCTGGACAGATTAGACAGAAAAACAAGCAAGGATGCTTCATGCTCACCAAATGATTTATAAAAATCACTGCATACCAAGATTATATATTCCCTGTTCTGAAGGAGGTTCTGAAGGAGGAATGGGCCTCCTTGAAATTCAGTACATGTATAGATCTGCAATCGTGGGACTCCACACATATCTACTGACCTCACAAGACCCAAATAAATATAGTGAAAGTTTTGAAAAATGAGGAGAATAAATCTAAGATGACTTCCCTGCTTAAGCTAGCAAAAGCATATCGGCGTCAAGAAGGAATGGAAATCAAACCACAAGTAGATAAAATCAGGCAGCAACAGAATGTGCAAAAAACAAAAGAAAAAATATAAGGTAAAGGACCAGATGAGAAGGCAAGAAATGTGGAAAAAGCATAAATATAGCTGCAAGTATAGAAAACTTCTGGAAGAGCCTCATGTTGATCAGGAACAAATGCAGGAATGGTTAAGGAGAGGTGAATTTAAACCAAGAAATGAAAGGTTAATATTGGTGGCCCAAGATAGTGGGTTACGTACATGTTGGTTTAAAAAGTCCATTGAACATGTGAGAGAAACAGGCAAATGTAGGCTTTGTAAAACAGAATTGGAAACAGTTGCACACCTCTTATCTGGTTGTGATATACTAATGGCAGAAGAACTATATACTGAAAGGCATAATAATGTGGCGAGACTGTTGCAGTGAAGATTGTGCAAACATTATGGTACTGAAGTAGTTGAAAAGCACTGGAAATAACAGCCACAAAGCATCATGGAAAATGATGATGTCTACATAACATGGGATCATCCATTACCAACAGTTCAAAAGATAGATGCTAGAAAACCAGATATAGTAGTCCAGGAAAAGAAGACAAAAGTAGCATTCATCACTGAAATTGCCACACCCAGTAACTACAGTGTCCTGCATACAGAGAGACACACAGTCATAAAAAATCAGGATTTGTAAGCAGAAATAAGAGCAATGTGGAAGAAAGATTCCCAGATAGTTCCAATAGTAGTAGGAGAAATGGGTCATATAAAAAAGAGTTTACAATCCTATTTAAATATGCTACCAGTGCATGTAACTCTGTACGGATTGCAGAAGGAGTCATTACTGGGCACATTGTGGGTGCTGCAAAGAGCACTACTGGCTGACATCAAAGACTGAAACAATACTAATTTCATGAACTTTAATAGTACTTTGACTTAGGAATGGGGTCCATTCCACTTCATGGTATTAGAAACCCAAAAGATTTGGAGAAGTTAAAAAAGGGTGAGAGAGCAAATAATCTAAATCTATTTACCTGAGGGAACTCACCGCTTCACTTCATGTCAGCTTAAGTTATTTTGTAAGCCACCTAAAGGGTCTTGCAAGAAGCCTTTATACTTCCAGAAAGTCCACTCATGTTCAAGATTTGGATTCCATAAAACATTTAAAGAAGTTTTAACACCCACCATAAGTGTTCTTTCCAAATGCTAGTTTATTTATTTATTTTATTTATTTAACATTTGCTAACAGGGAAAGTCCAACTTGGAATGAGCCAATTTTCAGCAGAGGCTTAGGGAGAAATACTCCAAATGCATATCTTGGTAATGTGGGAGGAAAGTGGAGCACCAGGAGGAAACCCACACGAACACAGGGAGAACATGCAGACTCTGCACAGAAGGCACCCCAGCTGAGAATCGAAGCGAAGAACCTCTTGCTGTGAGGTGACAACACTACCACTGAACCACTGCGCTATCCCTAGTTTCTGTGCTACTTCCACAGTCATCACTTTCAGGTCATGTGAACTTATCTGTACTCCAACTTTTCTACCATTAGTCACAAGATCATAAAATCCCTCATAGAAAATCCTCTGTTCAGCAAAACTTCTGCTCCTTGAAGCCTTTATCTTGCCAAGACCTGATAGCACTGCTACTAACAGACCTCTGTACCATATTTTTTCAGCTTTAAACATTCTAAGATAATTCCATTCTGCAAAAACGTAAGAATCATCTGATTTTCACACTGTAACTAATGCTTGTCTGTTATTCTACAAAAATACTGTTTACCTGTATTATGTTATATATTAACCATTATATAATGACCCCCCATTAATATTCTAAAATGTGCACGCTGATTGGTCAGCATGCACATTGTAAATCAGACTTATACTAATGGAAAAAGGTCCAGCCACCCAGACTTTTTCCATTAGTATGTCTTTTTTTACAGCAACGGAGAACGCAAGATCTCCGTTGCACACTGTCTTGCTATGGTAAAGGAGTTTAACATAGCGAAACAGCTTTAAAAAAAGTAACGGAGATCTTCCTTTCTCCATTGCTTTTTTAAAGCTGTCTCGCTATGTTAAACTTCTTTAACATAGCGAGACAGTTTGTAAAAGGCAACGGAGATCTTGCTTTCTCCACTGCTTCCACCCACAGCTCTGATGTACTGCGTAAGTATACGCATGCGCAGTACATCAGAACTGCCGCAGAATACCAGACAGCTGTGGAAGTGCAGCAAGGAGGCATTATACAATGCCATTATTTAAGAAAAGTAATTATTTTTTTTCTTAAATAATGTCATTGTATAATAGCAATAACACACGTCTGGGTGTGGGTAATGCTGGATTTACCCACAGTTGTCTTTGTTTGCCCACTTGGGCTTTGCCCTCGTGACCAAACCACACCAACCGTGGGTAAATCCAGCATTACCCACACCCAGGCATGGGTTATTGCTATAATATTCAATACTTTCATCTCAGCAGAGTGGAATCAAAAGCTCCTTACAGTGCTACCACTGCATTATTCACATTTATTGACATTGTTTTCAGGAAATGGGACTTTTATTTGATCATACCATCTCAGAAGGCCTTTGAAACTGATGATTACAAATTGATACCAAAAAATTGGCAGCCTCTGGTTTTAGCAAGTAGGTTTTAAAATGAAGCAATAAAGGAAATGAAGACTTCAAACCAATGTCCCACAATGCCTTTATTACGAACTTTTATTCTAAGTATAGTGGACTTCTTCAGAATAAATTTAACAGAAGAAACATAGTATATATATATATATATATATATATATATATATATATATATATATATATATATATACACATCTCTCTATCTCTCTCTCGATATATATATATATATATATATATATATATATATATATATATATATATATCTATTTACACACCTAAATTAATACAATTGGAAACTCCTCCCTTCAATTAATGTATCACCAAGGGAACAATTAAACTCCAGCTTTTCACCATAAATCATACTCAATAAAAAACATGTATTTAAAACATGTATTAAAAAATATTAAAACACGTATTTTAAAACATATTAAAACATGTATTTTAAAACATATATTTAAACACTATATATTTTTTTAAAAACTAAAGCAAAATACTGAAAAATATGAGATTCAGGACATAAATTATGCAGCCTTTAAATTTTGACTTTGTTTAAAATGAATCAACTCATATCTTTTATAATGGATGTTTCGTGTCCATTTTGGATCTAACCCCACACAACAGGAAGTCTTTAAGGATGGGGTTCCACAAGGGGGAGTACTAGAAGCTCTTATTATTTCTACTATTGATTACTCAGCTGCCATCTGATCTCTGTAATGCTTTATGTTGATTGCAACGTTATTGTAAGATTAGTGTCCTCTAAAAACACAAAAAGAGCAGCATTGACTCTAGTTGGATTTTAAGCAAGTCTGGAACTGCTGTATCAAAAACAAGTTAGTAATTAATTCAAATAAATAGACAATAATCATGTTTATAGAGAATACCCAATAATGCTAGTATTACCATTTTGATCCATATGGTATTACACTTCACAGGCTGACAAAACATATCCTGTTGCATTTCTCTAACTTGCATACAGAAAGGTAAGTTGGTTGCTTTAAAACTCTCAGGAAAGTGCTAAAAAACTGGAAAGAGAATGGTCTTACAAAATATAAATCTGACTAGGCCTCTTTTCAGATTTTCAAAGTTATGTGACCTAAACAGGTAAAAGCAATACATGAAATATTGACTCCAATGAAATTTATGCAGGTGTGAGTAATACTTTAGTGTAAGAACAGAATCTTTAAGAGCAGTAGGAAAGACATTTTTTACATTTATATGGAGAAAAAACACTACTAAGCACTAGGAAAAAAAAAAAGAAATGGTTGAACTCAGGTTGAATCATCTTCCAACTAAAATAACATCATAAAAACAATGATTAGGCTCAGGATTAACTGTAACCTGTGGAACTTGTTTAACTTGCTTAGTTATGTAATCTCTGTAAATAGTCTGTTTGTAATATGTAATGCTGGTATTATGTAATGCTGTATCTGCTTACCCTTGGAGCTTTTCTCCCCGGGCCTCCGCTGAAAATGGACATGCATCCAGTCAGACTATCCCGGCCAACAAATGTAAAATAAAAAAATAAAATAAAAAATTAGCTTCAAAGCAAAACCCAAAGAACCCAAAGAATGGCTTTTGGAAGAGGCTATACATACTTCACTGGATAATGACTAATGTACAGCATATCTTGCTTTTACTGTGCACTATTCAGTATCAATTAATGACAAAGATAGAACCTAATTAATTATTTATTTAGAGTATTTATTGGGTAGTACCATGATCTCAATAGAATATTTTCAGACACAACCTAGGTATTTACGGATATAAATACCCTACCCTACTGCTATCATACTCACATTTGCTGTATATGCTTTTGTGTGTTTTCTTTTATGAATTTACTGTCTGTTTTGCATTTTGTTCATATTGTCAGCCTGTTGATCCCCTGGTGCTTGTGTTTTAGCTGAAAATTTTATTTGATCAGATTACTTACTCATTTATAAAAGTGCAATAAATAAACAAATGAACAAATAAACAAGCGAAAATAAATAAATAAATAAATGCATACATACATAAATAAATAAATCAGTGCATAAATAACACAAAATGTTATGTTGCTTTAAAGTGCCCCACTACATTGCAAGTAAATACAGGCTCCACTGGACTTAGTGTAGTATTAAGCCAGATATATAAAAGGCACCAGAGTCATTGTGTATGGCAGTAAGTCTCTGTTGGATGTTGAAAAGAGATATAGCCAAACTGAGAAGGAAGCTTTAACTATTGTCTGAGCATCAAAACCAAAACTGGACACAACCACCACGATGTTATAAAACCAGTATTTAATGTCGAAGTAAAACAAAATGAGATAAAATAAGCGCTTTCACATGCTACACAGGCATGCTTCTTCATATTTCACAAACACATTTTCAAACAGTTTTTAAAGACTAACTGCACAACCAAATAATTGAATAATGGATACAATAATTGAATTCAATAATTGATTGATTGAGCAAGCAATATTTTAAGGCAACCAGCTCCTGGTTGAAAGCCAGATATAAAGTGAATCATATATAATGAAATGTGTGTATGTGTATCCTGAATACAAAAAATGCAATGTGGTAAGTAGTATAAAGTAATAATAACTGACTAACTAAAAATTAATAATTTAAACAAAACACAATTTGCAACATCATATTACACTATCCGATGTAAAAATATATAAAATATCAAAACACTATTTACTAAAATGCGTGTATTAACGTACATCTACACCCAGGGTATAAATTTGGGTCCTTATTGTCTGAGCATGTTAGCATTTCCATGTTTTCCTATTTCATAACATATTCACTTTAACCCTAGATCACTGCCTCTACATAGCATATTCAGTATTCCTAATTCTAAGACTCTCTTTTTTCATTTCTCCAGAAATTCATGGGGTGGTAATAATGCAACAAGAAAGGATGACACCATCCCTAAGTCAGAAAGAGTTAACGTTTACAAAATCAGTGTTTTTGTTTATACTTCCTACAGGTGTTTTGGGGCTCTAATACCGTGGCAGGAGTTGACTCTGTTCCGAGTCAGGGTATGATTAGAGCTCAATAAATTATTATTGCTTCAGTCTTTGATGTTAGCCAAGAGTGGTCTTCTCAGCACCCATAATACACCCAGAAGTGTATCCTTCTACAGTTTATATTGAGGTACATGTATCTGTAACACATTTAAGAATGATAAAAAAAAAAAAGATTTTTTTATTAGGCCCGATGCTCCTTCTGCTACTATTAGAAATGTCTGGTCTTTCTCCCATATTCATCTAATTTCTGTTTGCAGATCCTGGCATTTTATGGCTTTGTGTCTCTCACCACACAGGGCGATATAATCACTAGGTGTAGATATTTCAATGATTAATGATACTTAGTCCTTTTTTCTTTGACTACAATTTTCTAAGCTGTTCACATTGGATGACGCATTTGATCAGAACTTCTTCATTTTCAGAAATGCTTTATGGTTTATGTTTCCAATGCTTCTCAGCTACTTCTATGTTGTAGTGTTTGTACAATCCCCAGTGCCACAGTCTTAACACTTTGTTGTGCCTTTCAGTATATGGACTCAGCATGAGTTTAGCAAAAACAGCAAAGTGATATACAATCTTTTCTAGTTCCGTATTACAGAACCTGTATGTGTCTGTATCTCTCACATTTTTTCCTATTGACTTTGCAAACCAAAATGTGTAGGTACAATCTTGTCTTGCCATCATTATCCTTTCTACTTTTGGTTTAAATTCACATCTTCTTAACCATTAACCATCTGCGCATCAGATCTTGGTGAACATGTGGTTGTTCCAGGACTTCTTGAGAATTGCCACTATAATTGTGAGCTTTCCAAGTTTTCTTTCCTTTTTCTGGCCTCATTCTTTATACTCTTTCTTTTCTTTTATGGCACTTTCTGTTTCTGCCTGATTCTCTTCTATTTTACGTTTGATTTCCATCCCCCCTCCTTTCCAAACTGTTTTTACTAAACTGAGCAAAGATGTCATTTTAGACTTGTATACAACTGCGGTGGTGGTGCTGCGGTGGTGCATCAGGGCCGGCAACTCGGCACGTAAAAATCTACTGCCAATCATTGGCGAACCAGAGTTCTATTGTGGCGACCCCTAACCAGGAAAAAGCCAAAAGACACAACATTTTAATGGTTTACAACTTTCAGTATGTTAGTATCTGAGGATGTTGACAAGTATGCATGCGGTCCCACAATTGCAGACTTATACAAATAGTTTCATGGAGGCCCATACCTCTTTCAGGACAAAACATTGCCATGCACTGTTTTTGTATGTAATTTAATAAGCATGTCACATCTTCGTGTTTACTTGTTGAACTCATTGAATGCTTTTTGGGGCAAAGTTGAAAGTTAAGACATGAAGAATAAGCTAATTTATAGCTTGAACCTTATTCCTAGATGTCAAGGCAGCTTTCAATATTTTAGCTTTAGTATTCTGAAGTTTTCTTTACTAAGCTTTGTGCTAATTTGTTTATGTTATTATCATTGTTGAAATTTCTTCTATTCCCATATATTTATACAAATGTTTCTGTTCAAGTTCCTTTATATTACATTCCTGTCCCACGCTGGTATTTTCTTGGTGCTGCAGCTTTCTTGATACAAATGTTGCGTTTGCACATTTATCAAGATCAAATTTCTTTGTATTGTCTGAGAAGTTTTAATTGTTAATAGTTGTGCTTTGAGGTGCTTTTGTGATCAACTATACAATTTTAATTCATCCACAAAAAGTAGAAAATATTTCTTTGAAAAGGGTTGGTTTCTACATGTAAACATTCTGCAATCCATGAAAGTGGGATAATCCTTTTTTTTGTAATCTGTCCACTCCATACTGATGTTCCAATCCTTTTTACAGCTATCTCGGTCTGTAATTCTTAACATGGGTTGCCAGTTCGCTCTTAAGGAAGACTATGTTTTTCATGTCGTTAGCCAGGCTGGTATCATTTTGGGATCTGCATGTAAATCTTTTTTAATCAAGACTAAATCTTTATGCAAAGATGTTACTTTTAGGCAAAAGTTAGGTACTGAATCTGGAACAAGGGTTTTTCATTTAATTCGGACTCAGTTTCACTGACTGTTAATTCCTCCTATTTCATAACCTCTATATTACAGCTTCTTACTGCTTCCTTTAACTCTTCTATCTAGTCAGAATCTTTGATGTTTTCAACAGAGTTTTCATTATTATTTCTTCAAAATGTACTCCTTTCTCCTTTTTTAGGTAATGTTACAATTACTTTTGCTGTGTTTCCCAGTTCTATATAAAACCTTTTGGGGTCTTCAATGAGTTGCTTGTTTTGGACTTTCCCGTTATATTTTTCTGTATACATTTTAATTGTTTGTATTACTTGTGCTAATATTTTCATTTTTGTTTTACTTGAGAAAGTGTATGATAAACTTTGATCTGTTTTGATGTTAAGTGCTACTTTTACCGTGTCTATCATTCTTAGGATTGTCACTCCCTTTCCTTTTTTATAAGATGTTTCATTTTTAATAGGATACTAGTTGTCTAAGATGCTTTATTATTTTATGTTTGATGATTCCATGTTGGCATTCCACTTTCCTCTCCTATCTTAATCTGCATTTTTGAGTTACACTTTATATGTTTTTAGTTTAGCTGCACAGTAATATATTCTATTTATTTCTGTCATATCACATGAATCTTTCTTAACAGTCCCAATTACTATATTCATCTGTTTTACCAGTCTTTTAACATATTGGGGTATGTTCACATTCTGTAGTCCCTTTCTTTCATTTATTTTAATATGCCTGTCCATTTGTATTAAATCAATCAGGTCTCCATGGATCATTGCCTTCTATACTGAGAGCAATTTGTTTGCTCTCTGTTTCCTGTTATTGCTCTTGCTATACAATTCTAACTGGACTTTCATGCAAGCGTCCTATAGATAACTCCAGAATTTCACCACATGCATATCCTTTTTACAAGTGTCTTGAGTTATTGTCTGTACCATGTCTCAGGGATTCGATGACTTATCTTGTGGAATTACCCGTATCAATGTTTCAGCACTAAACACTTCACTTCTCCATTGGTCTGTCACTTCTAATTAAATTTGTTCTTCTCTTCCTCAGTAAAGTGTTTTGCTTTCCAATACATTCCACTTTTGTTTACTTATTTGTCTTTTGTGAAATTTATTGTGTCTCTATGTCAGACACAGTATCTCTGGTCCCATACCTATTGTCAGCTGCTGTTAGCCATGGTGAAGTGGCCATGATTGGCCTTCAACATACTTAATTTTTTTATTTGAAATTTTGTAGATTCTGTCAGATTTTGTATATTCTAATGAAATGTGTTTATATACATCTATACAAGCATTATGATAAAATCCATAATTGTTTGTAAATATTTGTCACTTAATGAATGGATTGCTGCAGATTTGTCTTCCTTTATAATTTCATGTTGCTTGTCTTCAGCTTGTATAATTTCAATAGATGGGCATTGGTAATGCACAGCCCAGTTTATGACGCACTTGTCCAAACATACAAATTTGACGTGAATGCTTGAGAGTGCATCAAACTAGATGAATACATTCATTTTGTACTGAGTTATTTTATGTGCACTGAGGCATATTTGCATTATGTAGTACTGAGAAGTTGCAGACTGTGTGACAGTCATACCTGAAGCTGTATGACTGATGGTAGGTGTGAGTTTTAATGACATAAATGAGGATGCAGTACACATTGGATACTGAATCCAATAAGGTCTGTTAGCAGTGCAAGTATAAGCCAAGCTGCAGCACGGATGAACACATCCACCCAGGGAAATGCAGGAGGAGACAAGCAGAGGATAGACTGGAACCTCCAACCCTGTATGTGAAAAGCAAACATCCAAGCACAGTGCCAAACTGCAGTACTGTAGAAAAGCAAGTATGTGGTCATGTAATACAGAAGTATGTGTACACAACCTGAACACACATGAAATGGATTGCATATGTCAAAAACATATACCATGTCAGAGGCAACTCATATGGGCTGCTGTGTATGTGTGACCTGTAGAGAAGGCAATGTCATTACACATACATATAACAATGGCATTGAATAATAAATGGTAATTACGTTATGACTACTACTTGATAAGGAATGCCAGCTTGTACCAAGGAATGAAGTAGAAAAAGTCATGTTTAATACTCAGCCCATATGCATAACAGAAACACTGATGTAATATAAGCACATGCCAACACCTTGCCTGTGCATGCCTTGCATGTGTATAATACCAAGATATTGCTGTAACAGTGAAACTATATGACAAAGATGATAATGCAAAGGAAGTTAAAGATACGCCATGTATAATTGTAATATATATGACAAAGCTAAAAGGGGGTAGGGTGGTGGATAACAGAGATCCATATCAGTGAGGAAATACAAGCAAAGGAAATTAGCCAGATAATAAAGCCAAACAACCTTATCTACGGGGACACAATGCACATTCATGTGTTCACCACATTGAGGGGTGAGGAAGTCCACCAAAGCTATGCTGATGGCTCTAAACATGTCTATGTACAAATTACACAAACACAGTGATGTGCAACCATTAAACAGCAAGATGCATCAGTACACAGAAAAGATTCACTATCACATACACAAATATACTGCCATGCCAACATAACACAACAAGGGCAATAAACACAATCATTTATATATGTATATGCATGTATATATATATATATATATATATATATATATATATATATATATATATATATATATATATTTGTAAATGTATATGACTGAGCAAACAACAGTCCTGTACATGATGGTACAGCACATGAAAATGGAAGAACTGAATCCACACAGTTCCAATGTACAAGGACATTTGTGTCTCAGTCATAATACTTGTAGATACATTTACATGTATGTAAATCATTGCATATGTACTCCAAATGCCTAAATATGGGCATATATGCTGATATGTTTGTGCATGTTGTAATATAATAGAGAATGACAAACAAGGCATTCAGGAATGATGCTAAATAAAGTATCATCTCCACTAATGGAACAGTGACTGTCTAGGCCATATGTAGAGGCTACCTGCCCATAAATAATGTCACACTAATGTGATATAACATGGCACAATATGTCTCACTACATGCCACACACAAAACCATTGTACCACTGTGACAGCATGACACAACAATGTTACACAAATTACAGGTGCAAGGATTTGTCATGTTATTGAACAGACATAAGACAGCAGCAACCATGACAGAAATGGATGCATTACATACATAGATACATATGGAAAATATGTGTAAATAAACAAAATGGATTCATGTCATTGTGTTATGTGTGAACTATGTGAAGACTACAGTTTGTGAGTTGCTATCATTCTATCAATGTATACGGTGGCACAATACAAGCAGAATAATTGTGTCTCACTTGAATTATGTTAACTGCAACAGTCATGACTGTCACATACAGGGCCACATGTATTGGACATAATATTATGCTGCAATGCATACATAGAAGTACATACACACACACACACACACACACACACACACACACACACACACACACACACACACACACACACACGGTATAGCACTTCTGCCGATATGGAGCAATGTATGCATTAAGTACAGCACATCATGGCCATTTAATTGCTTACCGCTGTCTCCAACATCCAATAGGAGAGCCTCCACTGGTCCCACACTCTGTCATGGTTAAACACATACACACACACACACACACACACACACACACACACACACACACACACACACACAAAAACACAAAATACAGAATCCATATTCACCTAAAAGCATGAGAATATAACAAGAAGAAACTGACGTGATCTACAAGTGGAAACTGTTCATTATCTCACAATACAGTAATGTATGACCTTATGCAACTGTAACACCATATGTAATGCAAGGCATAATTGCAATCCAAAACAATGTAAAAAAACATTGTTTATCATTCATCAGTTACTTGCAATGCATCTCTGTCATAAAACACGATCTGATGGTCACCTGAATAATGTGAAAGACAATATATGTTATGCCATTTACATGATCAAAACATATGAGACTGTAAATGTGACATGTTTGTTCAAGGTATATCACAATACATGACAGGTATCATTAGAGCATAATTGTCAGACGATATGGCTCATTAGGTGTATTTATACTGTGTATAATAAAAATAAATGAGTGCAGTAGTTGTGCTGTCTCAATCATGTAACATTCCCAATGTCATATTATCAATATATATTGATGATGTCAATAGATCATACAGTGTCAATAGTTTACTCTAGTGCATTAAATGGCATGCAATACACAGCTTATCTGATGAAATGATGATATTACTTCTTCAATTATGAACCAGCCATCATTGTACATGAAAGACAAATATGCTCTAAAGCAGTACACATATGTATATTAATGGGTCTACTTCAGAAGTCTGAAAAACCAAAAGACTGAATCCTAAAATACTGAAAACTCAGACATACTGAAAACATTTTTAATGCAGGAGGCAAGACCCCTTGTACCCATTGTGTGTGTGGGGGGTTGTGCCCTCAATTACCCCTGCTAATTATATACACCAACTCCAAGATCACACAACAGTGGAGAAGAGGAAATTTCCATCCTTTGGTATTTTGAGTTTTCAGTATTTTAGGATTCAGTCTTTTGATTTTTCAGTCTTCTGAAATAGACCCATATTGACATATCAAGGCATGCATGGCATGCAACATTGACATGTTTCTACATTCAAAAACACTTGCTACACTGTAATCTTATAGTGATACTAACATCAAAACATTTTGAATGAGGCCTGTGGTGGACATCCCTTGACATATGCTTTAGCTTTGCAACATTGTCAAGTAGACATTTGGACAGAAAGGCATATTTCGTATGTGTCCTTCACACAATTATGTTGAGATGTCAATAGGAGATTTACCCTCAACTGCAACTGAGGTTTATGTGCAACTAATGTGTTAGGTGGTCATCCCATAAATAACAGATGCTTCTTAACAATTTATAGCAATAAGAATAATCAGTGGTAAACTTAAAAGCTATAAGCAAATGAGCTAAACAATGCAACATGGTTAATGGCTGATATCACAACATCAGAGTATTAGAATATAGTACAACATCTTACAACAAATGGATAATCATAAACACAGTGACAGCATATGACATCTACTCAGTTCAAACATTATAATGATGATCAGTAAATATGTAACAAGCAGACATAACAGAACATGACTGTGTTTGTGCACAACAATTGTAGAAAAGGGAATGCAGTTTTGTGTTAAACAATCCATCACAGGTGCTTTATACAGAAGTGCAAAACACATAGAACTGAAGTACATTTCAAAGATTGTCTACCAGCCTCATTACAAACATTGAAACAGCAGACACCCATTCAGCAGTAGAACAGGCAGACAATACACAACAGTCAATAAGCACCACTGCTGGACATGCACATTTGCCACCTTACCACTGTTTAAAAAGCCATAATAGCACAATCAACTTACATGTGAAACATTTCATTTAAAAAACTATGACAGTTATGCAGAGATGAATGCCATATAGGTTGTGAAATTAGCTGTAACATTTCAGAGTTCAGAGTCTCAGACATTACAACAGAACCCATGCATGCACTTGACAGACATATATAGACAGAAAGTCATTTTCATCACTGTTGTAACATACATCACCATGTCAGGTAGTTAGAAGGGCAGTCAGTGTTAAAATGCAATGGATTGTGACATAATATTGTGACATTCAACATGTAAAGATAATCAACATGTAAAGGTAAACTATGTATGTACTGGCACATACAGCCATACTGCTAGATCTATAATGTTTCCCAAATCTTTGCAGATAATGGAGACATTTGTAGTTATCCTAGACCTAAATACTATAAGTGTTAATACACCTCATACATGCCAGATGTGTAAAATGCTATACTGCACAACTGAACAAGCAAGTATCTGCTATATATTTTCTTAAATAGTCAACACGGAAATATCAAAATAATTACAGAAATACTCTATACAAGGATTCAAGCACACATGTATCCCTGAAATATTCACATTGACATTGATTAACAGGTTGAGTTAACAAACAGCACAATTCCTTTGATCATACAGAATTACTTTGTGATGTTTCTAGAATCTTGGAGATAATGTAGACATGCATAGTCATCTGAGACATGAGCGCTATAGACGTTAATGCACCATGTACATACTAGATGTGTAAAAAGCTATACTGCATAACTGTACAAGGAATTATCTCACATATCTGTTTTTAAATAATACATACAGAAATAGTAAAATAACAGTCAAAAACTGCATACAAGGAATCGACCTCAGTTGCATCCATGAGACATTCACATTAGTCTATAGTTTAACAGATTGAACAAAGAGACAGTACAATGCCTTCCATCATACAGCATGATTTCTATGGCATAATACATAGCAGTAGTATGTGTCAGTGTTTAACTGTCTTATAATGTACAGCCTAATAACGTATGTATGTATTACTTCACATTCACACATACAGATACATACTGTACAATGATTCTCAAGCTGCTACAGATATTGGAGAAATACATAGTAGTCTGAGGCCTAACCGCTATATGTGTCAGTGAACCTTGGCCATTCTACACATGCAAAGAAGCTGTACTGCATAGAAGCCAAACCAAGATAGGGCTTCCATTTGTTAAGTTTAATATTATCTACATAAATAACAATATTTACAAAATTGTCTACAATGGCCTTTGATCCCACACATAGGAGATCATCACTCACCTTGACTCATTGCTTAACCAATTCAACTGACAGGACTGATCATTAATGATTCTAAAAGGAATATTTATGACACATCATTCACAGCTGTTTGTGTGATGTATGTATGAATGTACATTCATAATCAGTGTTTATTCAGAATGTGTACATTGGCCCAGGAAAGCTGTGGTTATCCTCAGAAGGCATTGAAATAGTAATGTTAACTGCATCGCCAGTATTCTTATCAGTACAGGCACCCATTAAATATAATTGAAACAGTTCTGTAAACAGATATAGGTGTGAAATATATTTTTTATGATGTGAGTTTCAAGGTGTGAATCTTGAAACTTACTGTAGGCATCCGTGAGCTGGCATTGGACCTCTGCTACTACAACTCTTATGTTCCTCTGATGCAGATCATCATAATGGTAATGCACTTGCATGCTAGACCAGTAAATTCCAGTCTGTCTGTGATGCTCCCTCACAATCCAATTCCAAATCTTGATCACGACAAAATTCCTAGGGCATGCTTGAATCATCTGCTCATGTCTAATATAGACAGTGAGCATCTGGGTGGTGTCTTTCCCGGTCCAATTTGGCACATGGGCATGATGAAGCCTCTTCTCAGTTGACATCTTCACTCTGGATGATAAAACTATTCCAAAAAATGCCTTCAAATAAACGTTAACTGAGGTTTCACTCAGTTTGCAGGTAGTAATGGTACGAGCAATAAATGTATCCAAATCACATTTTAAAGTTGGAACATGTAGGATGGTATCAGATCATTGAAGGGCATTGGGCCTGTGTCACAGATAGTCCCATTTACTGATAACCTATTGGGTAGCTACACAAAGCACCTTCTCATTATGCCGAGCTATTGGTTGATGCGCTGAGTTTCTAGAAGCTACGTGGACGTATGCAAATGGGATTCCAAAATATTGAATGTTAATAAAACTCATTAATTATGTATGGCACAAATGCTAGTTAAAAGTGACCATAGCTGCACTCACTGCAAGATATAGCTGAATTACAAACAGCTTCAATGGTAAGCTGTCACCTGATGGCATTGCTGTGGGTGGAATAGACTGCTCACATTACATATCCATGTTTTCATTAATCTTTTATAATTCAAATTATACATGTTGACAGGCCTTTTGTGGGCAGTAATGTCTGCAATGCAACCTGTCTGTGACATAATGAATGTTTGTCAGATTGAACAATATGTAATGCAGATGGATAAATGTGCATCAGTGACAAACAGATGTTCCAGATATGCACTTGTATGACTAAAAGTAAACAGCCCTGGTGAACAGTGCATAAGGATGGAATAAAAATATATCCATAGTCAATTTTAGTTCACCTGTACTGTATCAGTTATGCTTACAGAAACCAATGAATTCTGAGGGTTTTTGTAAGTTGTATTTTCATTGATTAGTTTATAGGTTCATAGGTTCATATGTGTTTACTAGGTTAATGACCACAAGGACCTATTTAAGCCTAGCCATGCATCCCAAATCTCCGACAATTTCTGGTATCCTTGATAACTGTAATTACAGGCTTTTGAGGTGAAACATTTACAAGCAGGGGTCTGGGAGATGAGCCATTTACAGGCTGCATGTGTCAATTAGAGACATAGTTGCCAAACCAAGGATGAATTTCTTGAACTCTGCTTCACATGGATGGGGAGCCTGTTCCAAAAAAAGGGATAGTCTCTGGGGTACATGCATGTCTCTCTAGCAGGTCCTATTGATTTCACAGGCAAGGTTTAAGTCTTTAGAGCTAGTAATTCTGGTGCTGTTTGTTTTGTGGATATGCAGGAGGTCCATCAGAGTGAGGTCTGACAATGCCTTGTATGTCAAGCATAGATATCCCCTCAACAGCCTGTAGGAGACAGAATACAGGAATAAAGCCTTAAGGTGGTCTGCAGAGGACATGTTACTTATGCCTTGTATTCTTTTAGTGAGAAACCTCTGTGAACATTCCAGTTGTTGGATATGTCTGGTTAGGTACATTCCAAAGGGGGCATTGTACTCAATAGGTCTGAAGATTGCAGAATACAGTGAAACAATGACTTCCTTGGACCTAGATGCCATACCTTTGTTTATAAGTTGTACAACATAGAATGATTTCTTCACTATTCTAGACACGTGATATTCAAAGGCTAGATTACTATGTGTGTCCCCAAGTCCCTGACTACTGGGTCAACTTTATGGATACTCCTTGATGCTTAGTAATACATGTACTATAAATGCATCTGGAATAAAAAGATATCCATATTTAGGTCTATATCATATAATCGAAAGCTGAAAAGTCCAAAGCACAAAATTTTGAACTTCAAATCTCGAAATCTGACATCAAATATACAAAAAAAAAAAACGAAATACCCAAAACAAAAACAAAAATGCTCTATGCAGGGGGCAAGCCCCCCCTGCACCCCCCACACCCCCCGCTACTTAAATATACCAACTCCGAGATCGCACTACAGTGCAGTAAAGGGAAATCTTCCCTTCCTGCACTCTATAGAGATCTCCGTTCTGCGGTTTGACGTTTTTGAACTTCGAGGTTTGCAGTTCGAAGTTTTGTGCTTCAGACTTTTCAGCTTTCGAGTTTATGATATACACCCCCATATTTTATTGTGGTTAACCTATACTGTCTGTAGTATACTTATGGAAATTAATGAGTTCCAAGGGTTTCTGTAAGCTTTATGTTCACTGATTAGTTTACGGATACACTTTGATGCTTAGTAATATGGTAGCAATTGTTAGTACATTCAATCTGTTAGTGACAACATGAGGATGGCTGTACTTGTTCACTTTTTACTATGTTGATATGTAACCATGAGTGCATAACAGTTCTTTGTAATATGATTGACTATTTTATGCATTATTTCTGTATAACATTTTATGTGTGTTGCGCAACATGACAATGACATTTGTATGATGTGCGTCACTGAATGCAGTTGTGTATGACAGGTATCCAGCATTCTTGAGGTACACATGCTCATTATGTTTTTATGTGCATGTAACTACAGAAACAGCGCTACTGAAGTAATGAGTGTCTGGCACAAGGGTTGTGTGGTTGCCCTTAAGTTGCTGTAATATCCCCTGTAATGGGTTCATATACTGCATATCAACTGCAGAGATGATGTAATGGATTGTTAAAGTTGATGTTGTCACGTGTATTACATATTCAGATGTTTTCATATCCATTATGTTGCTTTATACATAACAGTAATATACATGATAAAGGATTATTTTGCTTACTTTTGCATTGTAAAGAAAGTAGAGCAAGTTAATTGACAAATGCTTATAACATCATCATGTCATCTGTGAGCCTCCATATAAAGTATAACATGTGCATATCACACTGCCTTACAGATGTCATACCAAAATAAGGGAGACAATTTTTTTTCTCAAAGAGGAAATAAAATTATAGTTAAGGCAATGCTCTGGCATGGTTACAACCTCCTTGGATGGATGGGAAATATTGTGTGGAGGACTGAAATTTGGACAGACCTGATGAACATGATCAATGCTGAAGGTGATCACAATAGATTTAGGGTGGTCTATCAGTGACATAGGTTCATAGGTTGGTACTAGGCTATCGGCCCTAGGGCCTATACAAGCCTAGCCATAACAATTCCCTGGCTATTTCTTCAAACACTATTTACTTCCCTGAACCCCTGTCTAACATGGTGACTGACGTGATCCCTGGGGTGAATTTCCTTTCTCCCATCCAATCGTCAAGGTTCCTTTTGAAGAGGGCCAAAGAGGTGCTCTGCTTGACATGTATGGGCAGTCTATTCCAGAGTCTGGGGAGTCTTTGGGTCAGGAACCTATCCCTCCAGCATGTTTTGTTTATTGTGATGACAAGGTTTAGATCCCTGGAGCATGTGGCTCTGAGGGATTGGGATTTCTTTAAGTGTAGCATGTCCAACAGCTCTGGGTTTGACATGGCCTTGTATGTTAAGAAGAGATCGCCTCAGAGTAGACAATATGCAACAGAGTATAGCTGGAGTTTTTTTAAGGTGGTCAGCATAGGGCATCTGCTTTAGGCCTGTGATTCTTTTAGTGAGGTATTTCTGCAGCCTTCCCAGTTGTTGCAGATGTCTTGAGAGGTACATACCAAATGGGACATTGTATTCTATAATGGGTCTAATGAGGGATGAACACAGTGGGACAATGACCTCCTTTATTCTTTATGAAAAGCCCTTAGTGATGAGGTGTGCCACATAGAAGGATTTCCTGACTGTTATGGCGATGTGGTTATTGAACGTGAGACCACTGTCCACCTGTGTCCCTAAGTCTCTTATCACACTTTCGGTGTGTAGTGTACTGCCACCTATGTGGTACTTCATGGATACATGTTTTTTCCCAAAGGGGATAACTATATATTTCTTGGCATTGAGCTTGAGCCCATTGCTCTGACATGACCCTATATGCAGCTAACAGAATATGCTACTCTGAAAGGGCAGGAAATGCCAATTGAGGTGGGCCACCACTGACTCCCCTGGATGAGATCACATTCTTCCTGGTATCACATCATGCCAACAATTGTGATCATCTTATACCCAGTAGAGGTATTGAAGCATTTGTTCCAGGATGCAAATGTAAGTCATACATTTGAAAACACTGCAGCATATACATTACCTTATTAAATAACTTTGTTGCACAAATATGAATTTAGCACAACTGCATTATGAACCTGGAAACACACATGAAATGAATGCCCATTGTGAATGTTATGGCATATTGTCTTACCAACACAGTTTATACATAAGATGTCTACCAACATGTGTGATGTTTGCATTTTGTAATTGCACAGCAGCAAACCATGTCACATAAGTGTCTCCATATACTGCTAATGTGATCCATCGCTTTTTCTACCTCTGCCATCTGTCATAACAGTGGATTATACTCAAATGTTGATTTATTCCTGCCATTGTAACCTACAGATACATTATTATAAAATGTGGGCTGTGTGGATGCACATACAGACAGACCAGGTATGATTGTCCACCTTGTTTATACACTGCAGCACTTTGTAGCAGAACTGTGATGTATGATATTCATGATGTTGTTTTGCATACACAGGTACATCTGGACAACATGTTCACCATATGTCATGTATGTGTCTCCATATCATGTTAGTTTGTGCCATAGTTGCCCTGTGACTGCCTGCAGTCATGACTGTGGAGCATACCCATATGTTTACATCCGTGCGTCTTGTTATAGAACAGGATACACGTTATGACAGATGATACACTCCCCAAACAAGGAGGATGAAAATGGTAAGATATTCCATCTGTTTTAAGACATATCAGTATTAATGATCATGTCTATGCACTTAATGACTACTGCATTCTTCTTCACCTACTTAGGACAACAGCCATCTGCACATCAGTCTTGGCCAAGCAGTATGTGTCTGTACTATCTTGTGTGTGTTATACCTCTGTTGGAATGTGACATGATTGTTGCTATTTGGTAAACGATGGTGTTTTGGCATCTATGTTTCCCCATGACAGATTCAGCTCAACCCTCACCTCCAGCAGTATAGTCACAAAAGGACATGTCAGGTACTTTTAATATTCGCAATTGTCAGATGTATGCAATATGTAACATACATGAAATCTTTTATTATATAGGGTCAATGAACCTCACACAGGCATGACATCCTAGTATGTCCATATCCCCATTAACATTGTAGCCATATTGTTGTCCCAAATGTCATTAGTAAGCTACATCACATGTTGTTTGTGCATGTATGAAACCTGTGTCATCTGTCTCTTTTTTTAGCCCATCCACTACCTGACTCATCCAGTAGCCCATTGACTGATCATGAGTTTGGATGTAATCTGCTTCACTGTGATAGCACAGCCCATGACACACATGCCACTGATTTGGGTTTATGGTCCATCCTGGAAGGAAACAGCCATGTAGATCATGCTGTAGCCTCATATATTGATGAAGTGGCTGGCCATTCTGATGATATATGGACAATAGATGCTGCACATGATGATGTTCTTGTGCCACTGTCCCATGCACAGTTAGGTTTATATGGTGACTCTTCCACATGTTCAAGCAGTACTTTCCATTGCAGGATGTGTGGGAATATAGATGATGTACATGGATGTGTGTCAGACGGAGTCTGCCTACTAATACACATAAATGAAAGTACACAGTGACATCATGGATCTGACCTTTGTGCACATGCCACTGATTGTGTAGCACACCAGCTGTGTGTGTTACATGAAGGTCAGGAGTGCAGAAATGGAAAGGACATGGCAGTGTGTTATTTGTTGCACATGCCATTGAAAGCCTTGTTACAGAACAGCTAGAGTAGTGCCATAGTACTAACTGTATTTTACTTACCTTAACTGTACTAAGTAAATTACCTCCAGTGGGCAGAGGCTGACCCTCTCTCATTAGACCCACAGTTGACCAACAGACCTCAATATCTGTCCTGTAACATGCACACACATCTGCTGATAGCCACTCCACTGTGAGACCAGCAGTCACATCCAGACAGTCACATCACAGTCATTTTCCCTCCCACACTGTGAATTCACATGTAAGTATCACCACATCTAGCTCATCAGTTGAACAAGATGGGCTAAGTGTTTTCAGATGTAGCAGGTGCAGCCAAGACCATGCTGTAAGGCATCAATGTGGGTACCCTAGACTGAGTTAGAGTAACACTGACACTTGATCCAATGTGTGTCCTCTTCAGTCATGACTCTGTTGCAGTGATGACTACTGTGCTGATCACAGACAAAGTAATCTGTCTGTGGCTGTTGAAATGTCTGATGACACAGGATTTTCTGATATTTTTCTGGTCTATGTGAATTGATTCAATTGTTGATATGTATTACCTGATTGACACTGACATATGTTAGCAATGATATTGATAACAGTAATGTAATATGTGAAGTCATGCTTTCATGTTTACATCATTTGTTAGTGGACAGATAAGACTGATGTTTTCATTACAGTTTTCCTTATTGTCTGCCATTCACACATGCACAACTATTCCTCAAATGTATACCTGTGTTAGTTATGACATTGTAACGTGGTACTGCACATGCCAAATGCCAGCACTCACTGCCTTTCTGTGTAACAACTTCCATTTTTAATCACCATGCTTTTTTCCAATATCTATATTTAATGTTTCATAACTTTTTGATTCAACAGATAAACTTGTAGACAATAGCGATTGATCAGATTAAAAGAGAAAGAACAAAAAGTTGTAAACAACAAAATAACAATAACCACAACTATATACAAAGTGCTGAGTGCCTATTACTCTTTCCAGTAAAAATTATTATAGAATACAGTTGTAAAGTTCTTCCCAATATTGCTTATAATAAGATTGTCTGTTAGACTTAGATATTAATAATTTCTGTGCTGATAAATACTTTACTGCCATTTGTTTAAATCCATCCCATATTATTTTTTTCTGTCAAGCCAATTTTGAGTGATATAAAGCTTAAGCAATGAAAAATAGGAATTAATACATATAACTCAAATTATGTTAAACCAGGAGGGGGGATATATGAAGTAAATCAAATTCCCAGGATAGAGTAGATTTCTCATATCCCATTTTTTCCAGCCTGAGTTTAAGAGAGCACCAAAGTTTATATGAGCACTTGCAACTCCAAAAAAATATATATGAAGTATGTCTGCTTTTTGATGTTACAAATAGAACAGCTATTGGATGATGTAGGGAAGAACTTGTTAATTCTATCAGGAGTCGTATTGGCATTATTTAATATCATTAGTTGAGTATAGGCAAATTTTTAAAAGGTAATAATTTTAATGATGATTGAATAAAATGAGATATTTGATTATATGAAATTGAAGTGTTAAATTCATTCCAGTATTTAGAATAAATAATAGAATTTTGATATTTAACAAAAATAATTAATTTTTTACATTTGATATTTTCTTTTTGGAAGTAAATGATGACCATAATAATTTGCATACATTTGTATTATGTTCATTAATTTTTATATTGTCTAAGAGTTTATAGACATGCTCTTTAATTTGTCTTAATATGATAAAATAAATTATTTTATAACTGAGGAAGTCAAGGATGATTGTACCCTTAAGTAAGGGGTAACTTGCTAAATTTAACATCAGGTTATTTAACTTTGTATTAGGACTGAGATGTAATGGCTGAAATAACATAACTGATTCTTTTAAATGAAGAGTAGGCAACAAATCTTGAAAAAATCCTAATTAAATGCTTTAGAAATTTATGGATTTTAAAAGTTTTAAGGTTATCTTTATTTAAAAAAGGTAAAGCTCTGAGATTACACTGAAATTTACTCGCAGAGTTATGCCCACAATTTCACCCATAATGGAATCCATTTGTCTTAAGGTTGGTTAAATTCCGCTATTGCTATCAGTTTGACTGAGTTAATTATATCATAAGTCTTAAAATCTGGTAAGGCTAATCAACCAATATTTTTAGGATACGTGAATTTTTGATAACTGATCCTAGTAGATTTTGGAATCCAAGGAAACTTTGATATAGTAGTAGAAATAGTCTTAAAAGTTTTAGTTTGGATTTTAATATTTCATGCATTAAATCAGAATAATAATCTGGGGAGGTTATTCATTTTAATAATAGTAACTTTGGATAAAAGAAAAAATTAAGCTTGATCCATCTAAGAATATCCTGCTGTATAGTGTTCCAAACTTTTCATAAGTTTTCTTGGTAAAACAGAATGTGATTGTGACAAAAGTTTATGCCCAAATATTTAATTGAATCACTTAGTTTAATTTATGTACCAGGAAAGTAACTAGTCAGATTATATTTTGGGTTTAATGGAAAAATAGAAGACGTAATCATATTCACTTTATTGGGCGGCCACGGTGGTGCAGCGGTTAGTGTTGCCGCCTCACAGCAAGAGGTTCTCCGGTTTGATCCTCGGCTGGGGTGTCTTCTGTGCAGAGTCTGCATGTCTTCCCTGCAGTCACGTGGGTTTTCTCCGGGTGTTCTGGTTTCCTCCCACATCCCAAAGATATGCTGTAGGTGGATTGGATACTCTAAATTGGCCCTAGGTGTGTGTGTGTGTGTGTGTGTGTGTGTGTGTGTGTGTGTGTGTGTGTGTGTGTGCAACTCAACACTGTAAAACTCCACTGCCAATCATGAGCAGACAGGTGATCCGCTGTGGCGACCCCTAACTGGGAAAAGCCGAAAGAAGAAGAATCATATTCACTTTATAGCTGGACAATTTAGAGAAGGTATCAGCAGACAGTAAGATTTTAGATAAGTCAGTATTAGTCAAAGAAAACTAGACATTTAGATCATTGACAAAAGTCATTAGTGGTATCTGAGTATTGCAAATTTTGGGATATGGTGAAAAGTTTTTTGTAGTAGTAAAAGAAATAAGGGTTCTATATAAATATTGAATAGATGAGGAGATAATGGACACCCTAGTCTTCTTCCATTGATAATTTTTATTTTCAAGGAAGAAGCTTTATTTGTGTATAATGTATATGCATTAGTGTATAGAATTTTGATCCATTCAATAAAAGATTTTGGAATACTGAATTCTAGCATAACAGAGAAAAAAAGTCCAGATTAAGTTGATAAAAGATCTTAGTGGTATCCAAAGCTAATAAAAAATTTGAATTGTTGTGATGTTTAGATAGTGTGATTAAAGTATCTACTGTAAGTGCATTGTCATAGGTTTGTCCATTTTGAATAAAACCAGATTGGTAAGAAGAGACTTTAATTGGAATATACTTTTCAGTCTGTTTGCTAACAAAGATGCATACATTTTTATATCTATATTTATAATGGAGACTGGCCTATAGCATAAATGATTTTTAGTATCAGATTTGCCCTTAGGGATGAATATTGTTTTAGACTTATTTAAGTATAAATCTTTAACACCATTTTCCTTAATGTAGTTGAATAAGTACAATAGTACTTATAAAACTACTTGAGTGAAAATGTTATAAAATTTGGCAATAATGCCATCCAGGCCAGGTGATTTACCTCCTTTAAGGCCATTCATTCATTGCAGAATGTCTTGTTGTGTAATCAGTGAAGTAAGACAGTTCTGTTGATCTTGATTAATTTTTGGAAAATATAAAGTACTTAAAAAATGATATCTTTCCTGAGGATCATAGGAGAAGTTGTGTTCTTCATATATTTGGGAGTATAGATGTGTAAATATTTGTAAAATCTCTTCTCTAGTGTTATAAGATTTATCCCAATATGAAATTTCAGTTATTAAAGGAAAAGTTTTATTTAAATTTATAATCTTTGTGTGAAAATTAGAAGGAGCTTGGGCCCATTCCAAATGTTTAGCCAAAACTGTTGTTTCAAAGAGTGTTTGCTGTGATGCATGAAGTGAGTACAGTTCTTTCTGTAGTTCAGTTAATTGTTCCACTAACTCAGGATTGTGTTTTATATGTGGTTCTTGTTCTATTTTATAAATCTTGTTTTTATTAAATTCTCTTTTGATTTATTCAATTTTTGCAGTAAGATCCCGTACTTATAAATATTCCTCTAAAATGAGTTTTGATAGCACCCCATTGAATGTCAATAGAAATTTGAGAATAAGAGAAGTTATTCGTGAAATTTTTATATAATGAACTAATTTCTGACTTAATATCTTCTTTCTGGAGTAGGTTAGGATTTAAAGACCAGTTATAACTGTTAGTCTCTAGTTTATAAGTATTAGACCAGTTTATATTAAGAGAAATTGTACAATGATCAGAAAAAAATCTGGATTCATAGGTTCATAGGATGGTACTAGGCTATCAGCCCTAGGTCCTATACAAGTCTAGCCATAACAATTCTCTGGATTTTTCTTCCCACAGTATTTACTTCCCTGGACCCCTGTCTAGCAGGGTGACTGACGTGAACCCCAGGGTGAATTTCCTATCTCCCATCCAATTATCAAGGTTCCTTTTAAAAAGGGCCAAACAGGCACTTTGCTTGACATGTATGGGCAGTCTATTCCAGAGTCTAGAGAGTCTCTGGGTCAGTAACCTATCCCTCCAGCATGTTTTGCTCATTGTGATGGCAAGGTTTAGATCCCTGGAGTGTGTGTCTCTGAGGGATTGAGATTTCTTTAAGTGTAGCATGTTCAACAGCTCTGGGTTTGACATAGCCTTGTATGTTAAGCAGAGATCTCCTCTGAGTAGACGATATACAACAGAATACAGGTGGAGTTTTTTTAGACGGTCAGCAGAGGGCATCTGCTTTAGACCTGTGATTCTTTTAGTGAGGTATTTCTGTGGCATTTACAGTTGTTGCAGATGTCTTGAGAGGTACATACCAAATGGGACGTTGTATTCTATAATGGGTCTAATGAGGGATGAGTACAGTGGGACAATGACCTCCTTTTTTCTGAATGAAAAGCCCTTAGTGATGAGGTGTGCCACATGGAAGGATTTTATGACTGTTGTGGTGATGTAGTTATCGAAGGTGAGACCACTGTCCACCTGTGTCCCTAAGTCTCTTATCACAATTTCAGTGTTTAGTGTACTGCCACCTATGTGGTAATTCACAGATACATGTTTTTTTTTCCCAAAGGGAATAAATATACATTTCTTGGCATTAAGCTTGAGCCCATGGCTCTGGCACCAAGCATCTGTTTCTGTAAGGCTCTTTTGTAGAATATCCACATCATTTGGGGATTCAATAATGGTTCCCAGTTTGCAGTCATCTGGAACTTTGTTAGCCAGAGTCCCTTAGTGTTGGCCTGCACATCAAAGAAGTAGATGCCAAACAACAGCAGTCCCAGGACTGAACCCTGAGGTACTCCACTTGTCACTTGTCTGGAGCTGGATTTGGAGTTGGCTACTTTTATAGTCTGGGTTATGTCAGTAAGCCAGTTGGCAACCCATCGAGTGACGTAGGGATTAATGCCCAGCTTAGTAAATTTATATATGATTCCAGAGTGGGGGATGGTGTCAAAGGCCTTGGCGAGGTCCAGATAGGCTGTGTGGACCACATTACCCTTGTCCACGGCTCTGGAGACTTATTCAAAGAAGTCAATCAGGTTCAGGAGTCAGGGTTGGCCCTTCACAAACCCAAACTGCATGGAATCCAGGGTATGAAGGTTGCCAATGTCTTTGTTTATAAGTTCCATGATAATACATTCCATGGCCTTGCAGATCAGGCTCATCAGACTGATGGGGAGGTACTTCCTGGGATCCAAGGTGGATCCCCCCTTGTGGAGTGGGATAACTGTAGCTGTCCGCCATTCAGTGAGCATGAAGCCTTAGGTGGGGCTATGATTAAACATGACACTTAGGTGAGGTGCCAGTTCATTTTGTAGTTCATGTAGTACACAGCCTGGGATGTCGTCTGGTCCCATAGATGCTGTATTCCTAGCTTTGGAGAGTGCGTTTTTTACCTGTGTGGCTGTTATTAATGGAATTTGGCAATCTTTCGGTATTGAGATGGGCCCTTTAGTGGGTGAGAGGGGGGTGAAGTTTGCACTGAATTGATCTGCCAGGCTATTGTTAATATCCTTGGGATCAGTATATTTAATGCCATTCTGTTGTAGCTCAGAGCACATCTGACCATTGTCATTTAGATTCTTGACATAGCTATAGAATGCCTTGTGGTTGTCTTTGGAATCTTTGGCAATTTTATTTTCATAACTAGCTTTGGAGGATTTTATGAGGGATCTCAGCTTTTACTGAAGCTGGTAAGGGAGTTTTTTGCATCCTGGGATTTTCCTCTTTTCTGCAACAGTTTCTTCCTTTTGTGGTAAAGTTTGCTTATGGTAAGGGACCACCAAAGTGTCTTCCTTTTTTTTGGAGGAGAGCGTCTTGGTTCTATTGGGGATGGCACGATTCATGCACGAGTGGATGTGCTCGTACAGTGCCTTAGTGTAGGATTCAGCAGTCGAATTTTCAGTTCCCGTCTGCATGGGTGTCATGAAGTTTGTCACTTCTGAATTTAGTAGCATGAAGTTGGCTTTGGAGAAGTTTTTTACGGAAGTTTCCTTACTGGGGGGTGGGGGTGGGATGTGGATGTCAAGGGTGATTAGCTTATAGTCAGACCTGACCAATGAGGGGGGTGACCATAGTTGTGGAGCATCGATTTCCCATGTTGGTAATGACCAGGTCTAGGATATTGGAGCCCCTGGTGGGACTAAGGATTAGTTGATCCTGGGCATTGGAATTTATAAATTCCAAGAACCGTTGAGCAAAGGTGTTGGTGCACAAGTAGTTTTCCCAGTTAATGGCAGGGTAGTTGAAATCACCCAGTAAAAGGGTGTTTGGTCGTATCTTAATATTTTCCAATATGTCTAGAAAGGTGTAGTGAGAATCTTGGAGCATGGTGGGGGATCTGTAGCAAGCTACAATTTGGATTGCAGTCTTACCAAGTGTTAGTTGCACCTGGAGAATTTCAGACTCATTGTGTTGGGCAACTAGCCTGGTGTTGTGAATATCCTTGGTGAATATGAACACTGTGACAGTGACCTGAATCCCAGGGGCGACAGGTGCAGACCATCTCTGGCAAAGCATCATGGTCTGTCGATCATGTCTTCCCAGCCAGACAGATACTGGATCCCCTTTGAATGACACCAGAAGCTTAGCCAATTGTTGAAGTCAATCATGTTGTCCTTATACTGTGGTATCATTCTGGGCCACATGATCCGACAGCTCTTCCGTGTCTCTGTTCATGTAGTCCAGGAAGGTACATCTCAAGTCATTCACTCCAACATGGACAATGAGAGAGTCATATTTGTACTTGTTGTGAAGTGACTTGAGTGCATGCATTATGTGGCAGATCCTGGCACCCGACAGGCAGCTGACTGTAATTTTTCCTTGTTCAGTCTAGTGAGTGGGACATCAGTGCACCTGACTATAAAGTTACCTATGACTAAAGTGTTGGATACATTTTCTTGCCTTAGGGACTGTTGTTGCATGGGCTATATGACACTTTGGTTGTGATTGGTGGTTGTTTGCGTTTCAGCTTCGGAGGTCCTTATTGCTTGGGCAGGTTACTGTTACGGGCCTCCACATATGTGGGTTTAGGGTTGCTATGTGTGGGTGTTGGTGGTGTGAGTTTAGAAGGGCTATGTGTTGCTTGAGGTGTAGTGCGGGTGTTAACCTTCTCCTCTTGACTGTCTAGCATAATCTTGGGTGGAGAGAGCTTTCCTTCCAGTTTGGCTATGTAAGTCCATCTCTCACAGGTTGTAGTGTTGGGTGGTAGGAGAAGAGGGTAGTCTGTGTACATGAGGCAATTGCTGCAATGCCCCAGTATGCCCAGATTCACCAGGTGGACAGGAGAAATCATCGGAAGCTGACCCTTGGACATGCCTGGTTTGGTGCTTTTTTTGTAAAGTACAAGAGCTGTTTTCCCTTACCTTAGCAAGGTACTTTGTAATTATAGGCTGTTTAGGGCCTACAATTAAGTTCTTCTTATTAACAAAGAGAGTTGAGTGCTTGTATCAGTTTAAGACTTCCTAGTGCTTTCCAACAGGTTTTAAATCAAGTGCTAGTCACAGGGATGCTTAAAGGTAAGATGAAAAAAAAGTTTCATCTTAAACATTACAGTGTGCACTAGAGGAGTTTGATGTGAAAGTAGGTAACTTAAGTTTTACCTGTCTAAAAAGTTAAGTTGTAGTGGAGCGTCACTATTTTTAAAACAGCAAGATAGATTGAAAGGGGGAGGTCACTTTTGTATTCTGGTACTATGGAATACAGTAGGATGGCCAACACATTTAAATAGTTAAAGGGGAGTGATTTCACAAAATGATAATTTTGTGCTTACTCACACAAGCCAGTAACAAGAGAGAGGAAATGAGATATATGGTCAAATTAACATAAGGGGAAGGCAACTAGAAAGACAGTGTTGTTTAAGAACACTACAATAACAGGGTGGCAGGGTGGGGGAAAAATTCTGCCTGACTCACAAGAGACAGAGCTGTGGTCTCTTTTCAAGTTTTAATATGTAATTAAAAGCAGAATACAAGTAAAACACAAGGTAAATAAAACAAACCACAGTATTCAAAATAGAAAAAGGCAATAAAGTAATATAACAAATAAAAAGCAAACTAACCTTTCCCTCACAGCAAAGTGTAGCAGAGTCTGGGTGAGCCTTTCTAGTAAAGGTACTTGATAAGTAATATCAGCAGTTAAAAATATACCAGATATTAGAAAGAAGTCTAGCCTGGCCCATGTTTTATAGTAATGGGAATAGTAGGTATATTTTGTCAGGGTAGCTTTATTTTTTTGAAAGTTAGAAGGGTCAAAATGACTAAAATCTGTTAAGTTCTGATATCACAACATATATATAAAATTATATGATTTACTTTTGCTTGTTCTGTCATTAATGGGATCAGTAATGGTATCCCAATCCCCATGTAGTAACGATTTGGAAAGGAAGACAATAGTTTGTATATTATCATAAAATATTCATGTTGTTTAGAGCAAGGGGCATATAAATTTAGTAATAAAACTAGTTTATCAAGGAATGTACTTTTACTAACCACATAACACCATCTTCCCTCCTTATCTGAATCTTGTCTTAGTATTACATCTTTAAAAGACGCTTTGGAAATAATTATAATGCCAGTGTTATTTGAATTATTTCCTGATTCAACAATTGTTTTACTCCATTTCTTCCCCTTCACCCAAGATCACTGCATAGATGTCATATGAGTTTCTTGGACTAAAACAATTTCAGCTTTTGACTAAAATATTAAATGCAGGAATAATTTCCTTTTTTTCTACATTTAAATACCTTTAAAATTCCAAGAGTCTATTCCCCACATCATTCTCCATTAATAGAATATTTATACTGATGGTGATTGCAAAGTTTCAAGAGCTTGCCCCAAAAGGTTAAAATTGGTCTTAATGGAAAAGGCAGCCAGCACTTAATTCTTCCTGGAAGATTCCTGTGCCTCACCACAACCCCACAATACCAGGAAGATGTTCAATTAACAACCTGTAAAAGGTTAAATAAGTAGAAGTTCCAATAACTAAAGCTTATTATATAACCTTTACATTTTAGCATTGTTTAACTGAAGTTTAGAATGGAAGTACTTTTAACAGCAAAAGACAAATAAATCAAAGTTGTCCTATAGCATCATTGTTCCCAGCTATTAGCTCCAGTATGAAGAGAAATCTGTGAATGATAAATAATTATATTGATAAAAAAATGCAGTGAGCAGTTATTGTAAGCTCACACAATTTAGTCATACTTCTTAAAAGAAATATATGTTATCCTTAATGATTATTACTAAAACTGAATAAAAGCAAAAAAGAAAAAAATATTGAGTTATAAAACTCGACAGTGTGTGTGTGTGTGTGTGTGTGTGTGTGTGTGTGTGTGTGTGTGTGTATATATATATATATATATATATATATATATATATACATACATACACACACACACACACACATATATATATATATATACATATACATATATATATATATATATATATATATATATACACACACACACACACACACACACACACACACACACACACACACACACACACATACAAACACACACACATATATCTGTATATGTATATGGAACTACTTCACAAGCTCAAAGTTTCAAAACTTCAAACTGCAAATGGTCGAGACCATAAGATCGAAGTTTTGAAACTTTGAAATTGTAATACTGAAAAAAAAAGTTTACATTTTTGAAGGGGGAAAGCCCCCCTGTAATCCCCACATCCCCCTGCTAAAGAAATATACCAACTCTGAGATCACACTACATTGAGGAAAATGGTAAATTTCCCATTCTGTGCTGTATGGTGATCTGCATTTAAAATGTTTGAAGTTTCAAAACTTTGATCTTATGGTCTCAGCCATTTACAGTTCAAAGTTTTGAAACTTTGAGCTTGTGAAGGGAATATATATATATATATATATATATATATATATATATATATATATACACACACACATACACACACCAATCCAGTGTTTGACTTTCAAAACAATTGCAGTTGTAATATACAGCCATATATTATATTGCTGTTGTCTAGAGATAAACAGAGAATGTAAAGAGTGTTAAAATCATATTCCAGGTCTATATTATCATATTGCACAGTCAGAAGAGCGAATGACAAATAATCAACCCCATGTAAGTGAAAACTTACAATGTCGAAACCTCAGAACAGCGACTATTTTCCAATGGAAAACAATTGCTGTTCCAGAACAAACAAAAAAAAACAGTAAAACATTACTTAATGGGGGGTGCTTTACCCCCACACCCTCCAATGTGGGGGGCTGTGCCGCCACACCCCCCCCCTACTTAAATATATCAACTCCGAGATTGCATTACAGTGCTGAAAAGGCAAAGTAGCAAAAGCGGGCAAACAAATTCTTTCCCAGAGAAAGAATTTGCTGAAATGCAGCTTCGCTATTTTGCCTTTTCTCACTTTACTGCTCGACAAAGATGCATTCGACAACCTGCATTTGCGACGGCATAATATGGAACCTTATATCCCATAAAGTTACACCATAATTTCAATCATTCTTGACCAGAAAAGATATATTTCACAACAGTAAATTATCTAGTACAGAAAGGGCACTCCAACCATTACATGACAGGACTTTGACTCATACCAGTCACAATTTTCAAACACTATGGAGTCATTATAAATCTGTAACAGATAGAAGTAAACAATATTAAACTAGACTGGTAAACCATATCAGGTCTCAATCAGGAGAAAAATTGAAAATATTTTGAAAGATATGTTTCACCTCCTTTATGGAAGAAATTGAGTATTTCTCTTCTTTATTTTGGAAAATTAGTGTGGGTGGATATTTCCTCTAAAATTTAGTTTCTCTATTTATTAGAAAAGTGCAGTATGGAGCCAGCTTCGCTCTATCCTATTTTATCTGTAAAGGGAGTTTGTGTGCCACAGTAATTCTGTTGCCAATCTAGTTAATTACTTTCTTCTTTCGGGAGGCTACAAGGATCTTGTTTACATCTTAGTAGTTTAACAATTTAGCATACATTTATTTATTTATTTATTTTATTTTACATTTGTTGACCGGGATAGTCCAACTGGATTAATGTCCATTTTTAGTGGAGGCCCGAGGAGAAAGCTCAAAGCTCCAACATAAACAGATAAGTAATAACAAAGAAGACATATTACAGATGAGATATTTAAAATGACATAAACAGACATGAAATAGACAATATCACAAGTTCGAGTTACCCCTGGTAACAGTCAGGGGAAAAAATAACAGTAATTTGATTAATAGATTATATACATTCATGGTGAGAGTTAGCCAGGCTTGTTACAGTGGCAAAGCCAGTTTAGTGCCAGATGTTGTTTGAGTTTAGCATTGAATTGGGATAGGGAGGAGAGCAAAGTAATGTTAGCTGGAAGGAGGTTCCATGTTTTGCCTGCAGAGTTTGCAAAGAGGAAGTCACTGGCTACATTGTTAATTTTAATTGTCTTAATTTATAGTCTGTTTGAGGATCAGAGCAGTCTTGGATTGTTGTGGGGGGGTGATCATAATTTTAAGAGCTGGTGTGTTATCTGGATAATAGAGGATTTTATTAGCCATAATCAAAAGGTTATATTAGATTAGACTGGGAAGTGCTAGCCACCCTTGGTTTGTTAAGAGTGGGTGATTTCCTGGTTGTTTGATGTCCTCTTTCTATGATAATCTAATTAGCTTCAGCTTGAGTTTTTAATAAATGGCCAAAGATTTTGTGTAAAGTTTTGACTAATTTCAGTTGATCATGCAACTCTGGAGCACCAAGTACCAAGATGTTATAATGTCTGCTTCTGGCTTCCAAATCCAATCATTTTTCATTAGGATCATGAATAGGTTTAAGATTGCAGATGAAATCCTCTTGTAATTTTTGCAATTTTCCATAACTTTTGCTTCTGTAGCTTCAAGTCTGTTAGAAATATGATGTATCATATTGTCAAGTGTTGAAATCAGATCAGAAAGTTGTTGAATGGCTGATTGAAGAGGTTTCAACACCAGTCTTAACTCTTCTAAAATGAGAAGTTGACCTGTTTTTTTCCTTTATTAACTGATTTTTTTATATCTTCTTGCTGTTTGGCTGTTCTTGCCATTTTTGCGACAATTTCTTTTTCTGGTGAGAAAGGCATTGACAATTTTGCTTTGGTTGTTTGAATGTCCATATGTTCATTTTCATTTGCCATTTTACCTTATTTTAGATGTATTTTCCACTGATGAAATATTATTTAGTCCAATAATCAACTCTGCTTTATTTCAAAACTTTTCTTTTATTACGTTAGATTTTCCTTATTGCTAGTTCTTTCCCCTTGTAGTATAAAATATTTGAAGCTTGCATACCTCCGTTATTAAGTCAGATCATTCCACTCAAATGAAAGAGTGAATCTAACTTTGACTTATTTCATCAATTCTTATTTTCTCTCCCTTTTATTCTTCTTTATGTACAGTATATCAAGAGTCTCAGTTCGCATGAGAACTTACAGCTGAACCGAAGTTCTCCCATCATGCCATTTAACAGCTATAGCTCCAGGGATAATCAAAAGAAAGTAAAGAAGATTCCTGTTGTTGTTCCCATCTTCTAAAATCAAAATTATCCTTAAACATTATTACAAAGTCTCTTCTTGCCTTATTTGTATCTTTTCTACCACACGGTTCAGAGAATAGTGGAGCACGTATACATATTTTGCCTTAATATTGATGTATTTTCCACTGATGCAATTTTGCTCTGCCCAAATTCAGTTCTAGTTTATTTTAAAGCCTCCCTTTTTACTTTATGTTCTTCTTATTACTATTTCCTTCCCCTTACAGTACAGAATATACCAAGCTTGTATATTTATGTCTGTGAGTCAGATCGCTCTTTTCAAACAAGGTCCAGTACTTTTATTTTATTTTTCTTTATAAAAGAAAAAGTATAATAGGTAATGATTAATACCACTTCAGATCTATCAAATAAAAGGCTTTGCTTAACTTTGAATTCTTTCAATAATTCTTACATTTTTATTTCCCTTTTATTTTTCTTTATATAGTTCGAGAGTCACAGTTCATGTAGGGACTTTTGGTCAAAACAAAGCTCTCCCTTTAGGCCAGTTAATGGTGACAATCCAAATGCAAAACAAAAGGAAGAAAAGAAGATTCCTGCTATTGCTGCAGCCTTCTTGAATCAAGATTATCCTTTAAGGATTTTTGCAAAGACTCTTCTTGGCTTATATATTTCCTTTCTCCTTCTCTCCCACTCAGTCCAAAGAATAGCAGAACATGTGGATATCTGCAACCACCAAATCAAGCTCCTCTCCCTGGTCAATTCATGATAAATTTTACAATTTTACATATGGCTCACAGAAGAGCAACATTATATATTAGATTTATGCTTTTAAAGGACTGTGATTGTATATTATGCAGGTTAAAAGTATTGCAGTTATATTGGAGCTTAGCAAGCACTGAGTCTACAGGTCAGCCGTCACACTGCCTCTCCAATCCCCATGCTTTCTTGTATTTCCCATGTGTGCCTTCCCATATCTGACTGAATCTGCACATGCACACACACACACACACACACATATAGATAGATATATATGTTGCTGTATCACCAGCATTGATGTATGTTGCAGGTATGTTGTTTGGTCACTGTCATTGATGCCCTGCATGTCTGCACATACGTTTCACAGAAATGACCCATGCTGCAATGATAACATGCAGGTGAGGCAGCATTGTTACTGTACAGCTAGTGTTTTTGGGTGCATATTTTCCGCTGCATTCCCATACATGTCATGGACATTTATTTTTTTGTGACTGTGCCTATTTGACAGGTAACGTTACATGACATGCCTCTGTTTGATAATATCCTACATGTCCAATAAATACTTCTGTTGTGTAGACCTCCTGTGTCTCACACATGTGCTTATGTTTTCCTCTTTGGTGATGTACCTTGCAGACAGTCTTCCTGCACTGTTGCCTCCTCTCAGTATTTTGTATATGCTCATATTGATATATATTAAAAGTATGTTATGTATGATGTTCACTGTATGCACCTAATGGGTCATGTCTATTACTTATTATCTCTGCTGCTGTTATGGGGCAACATGTAAACATCACTATTTACTCTGTGTACTTATATACCTGTGGCCAGTCATGACTCAAAGTTCTGTGTCAGACACTGCCTTGTTGCCTGAGCTAGGACTTATGGTCCCATCCTCCATTGCTCACACCTGTTTCCTCTCCCCCAGTGTCCTTCTGATCCTCCTCTGACAGCTGTGAAATATCATCTTCAGACATCTGGGGTTCTTGGGGTAGGTCACCCACACCTGCAGCTGACAAGCCACTGTGTTTTGATGTTAGCATGTTATGTATCATGACACACACAATAATCATCTGTGTTGCCTTTTCTGGTGTGTATTCCAGTGCACCCCTGGATGTGTCAAAATGTTTGAAGCTGGATTTCAGAACATCAAACACATGCTCAATGGTATTTCTTGTTGTGGTATGAGGTCTTTGTGTGTGTGTCCCCAGCAGAATCAGATGGAGCTCTGTATGATGTAATTCACCACAGCTGAAGTTGATAGCCGCAGTCACCTCTTGGTGAGGAGGAGCTAACACATACATTGTCATCATGTATAGTGTTGACAGGTTTGGGTTCTATCTACAGCACAGCTGTGTTCCTGTACTTACTAAGTAGTAGCCCCTTGGGTATTTCATAATTTTGGAAACCAACCCTCAGATCACTTTCCTTCCATATAGCAGCATTATGTACATTAGCAGGGTGTTTCACCATGATTTTTTATGTGCCATCTGCTGAGCCATTTGACAATTCAGTGATGGCCAGCCCTTTCTATTTATGTATGTTTCTGCTTCAGGTACTGCAGGGGTTTTGATAGACTTTCTCAGAATGTCCAGATTTTTGCCTCATATTTTTGGTTTGTTCCTTCTAAAATTTATGGTTTTCTGGCAAATCACTGAGGATTTAAGTCAGTAAATAATGCCATACATTTGAGTTTCAGGCTTTATATCCTTCAGAAAATGTATGCTAACACAAATCATTCTATGCTAGCAAATTTCTAAGTTTATAAAAATAGTATTTAAAATCTGTCCCTATTTTTGGGCTTTTGCCCCCCTCCTCCATTATTTTAGGCTTTGTCCAGATTCCTTTCCCTAAGAGGTTGAGAGGTATGCACCGAGCACATGCAGAAGCTGGCAATAGCATAGAAAGAGTGCATGACATTTCTTTGCTCTATGACTGTAGATGGAAAGTGAATGTACTCATCCACATTGCTCCAGTTTGCTGCCAGGAATTGGGAGAGGATGCAACTGGAAGCTATCTGAAACACTCCTACAACATCTCCCATATGCCAATGAAATGTCTTAGAAGGCACTACACTTAGGCTTAGGCATACTTAGGTTTCTACAAGTATGGGGTTATCTCACAAATTATGTACATAATTGTGTGGGGTGCACATAACACATAGCCTGCAATAGCTCACTATCTAATTGGAACCTGTCAATTATTTCTTGATCAGAGAGTTGGCTTAGATGTAGCCTGGCTTGGCCTCTAGCTGGCTGCCTTTTAGGATGCACTTCCAGGTCTTCCTGCATAGCTATCAATATCCAAGCCTGCTGTATTTCATTACATGCCAGTTGCATGTTTTTTTTTTTTTTTTTTTTTTTTTAGTTTTATTGTGGATTCTGCAGGATTCTGTAATAAAGAGATTTCTCTCATAGTGCTAAGTATAGCCTTCACAAAGTGTTTTTATAAAGTTATCAGCGAAGCATTTTGTCACATTTAAGTTGCATTGGGAGTGCTCACTGTGTTTTGGAATCCTGCAGGTGTGGCAGATTACATGCTCCTACACTGACTAGGTAATTCCTTAGACTTATTTTAGCATACTTTATGTAATCTCATCTACCACTGGTGTGCTGAAGTCTTCCTTCGGTGTGCTGTGCTGTCCGCAAGTTTTTTTTTTTTTTTTTAATCCAGACTATGGTATATTAATTCATGCTACCACTGGCATTGCACTGGCCAGTTTACTATTAAACCAAAACTTCAGAAATGTAATACCTTTAATAACCATTCCCAGGGACAGTACTGCTGAACAGATAAGAAGAAGAGAAAAGACAATAGGCCTAGACTGAGAAGGAGAAGAGTGTTCAGGCCCAGGGTAACCTTCCAGGAGCTACATGAGCTGGAGATTGTAGAGTGCTATATGGTGGACAGGGACATATTACAAGAACTCACTGAGCTTTGCTACCATCAACTCAGACCCAGAGCCAACAGAGGGGAACCCATCCCAGTGATACCAAAGGTATGTGTTACCCTTAGAATACTAGCTACAGGTACTTTTCAAAAACCACCTGGGGACATGATGGGGGTCTCACAGGCATCTGCATCCAGGGTACTCCACCAGTTCCTGGCTGCCATGCAAACCCATGCCAGTGAGCACATTTATTTATCTCGCACCCCTGAGGAGAGGGCCAGCAGTATGCATCTCTTCCACTGCGTAGCACACTACTCTGAAGTACTGGGTGCCATAGACTGCACTCATTTACACATCAAAACACCACCTGGTGAGGAGGGTAGAGTCTCTGTCAGATGCAAAGGGTATCACTCCATCAGCTGCCAGGTTATGTGCAATGTCGAGGGCATCATCATGAGTGTGTGTGATTGCAACCCTGACAGTTATCACGACTCCCATATCTGGCACACATCACAGCTGTACCAGATGTTTTCCAGGGGGGACATCCCATATGGCCATCTACTGGGGGATGCTGGCTATGCACTGGAACCATGGATGATGACACCCATCAGAAATGCACACACACACCTACTGAAGAACACCATAATGAGGCACACACACACAAACTAGGAACATCATAGAGCATGTGTTTAGGCTGCTCAAGTCATCGTTCCGCTGCCTTGAAATATCTGGTGGAGCCCTGCAGTACTCTCCAGCCACATGTACACAGATGTTCACAGTATGTACCATGCTACACAATATGATCCTGTGGAAACAGCAGCGGGTGGATCATTACAGGGAAGGGACATATAGCCCCCCACCAGTGCCAAGGTCTCCACAGCCACACCCACAGGGGGACTCGGAGGAGAAATTCCCTGAGCCTGTCCCTGAAGGCAGACATAGGTGTGCCCAGTATGCCCTGGCCTTGGCCAAGAGACAATGCAGAGCACATGCACTGACAACCTAGGGTCCTAGGGACTGACACCTCACTCCAACTCACATACATAGTAAAAAGAATGCCAGCCACATCACACAACCTTACCATGTATTGGCTGTGTACCGCATGCATTAGACACAGTCATCCCTGAAGTACTGTTATCTCAACTGCTGCATTCACAAGGTAAGTCACTTTTCTGTACAACAGATGTATGGAGTAGTAGACTATGGTAGCATATGTATGGACCTGCTGCATGTACGCAAGGGAATAGAGTAAGCTACTGGGCTATCTGCAGAGAACTAACAGCTATGTGGGATAACAGGAACTCTCTGTCCAATACTGGCTGCCCCATAATATGCAGTAGGCCACAAGGCAGCAAAACCCACTGCAGTATGCAAGGGAAATGCCAAACAGTGGGGTCATACGACAGATGCATGACTGTCAATGCTAGAGTTCCCTATCCCCAACATAGCCATGTTCCCATACAACTGCAGTAACAGTATGTTTGCAAGGTTATAGCAGCAGACCACACAATCACAGGGCTATCCAAAACAACCTAGCAACATGACTATTTCCTCAATATGCAGGGGTTATAGTGTATGTCTGTCTGCTGTTGATAGTGTCAGGAAGTAAACTTCACTTTCTGGTGGCTTGTGTGGTTTAGAGGGCTATGTATATTAGCATTGTTGATGGTGTTCATGGTTCGAAGCTGGCTGCACCTACAAATTTGCATGTGAGGTACTCCTATGGTAGGAGTCCCATAGACTGTCATTATGTCACTATTTGTTACTGCAAGAAAGCTGGACAATGCCAGAGACAATGGAGGGAAAGGGGGGCACAGCTATGGACATTACACATGCTCTGAGTAACATAGAAGGTGGCTAGTATAACAGCAGGTTGTAGCAAGTCAGTGTAGCAGCAGGATATGCAAGGCCATCACATAACTGTGTTAGTACCTACAACAAGTCATTGGGTACCATGCAGTAGTATATTACCAAAAAAACACAACTGACTGAGGAGCAGATCAGACATATGGGGTGGAATGCTGGACATCCTGCAAAACAAGTACAGTCAGAGGTGTGATGTTTGTAACCCTGTGTGTGGTGTTACATCATGTACCCCAGTCACAGCATACCTACAACTACTTAGAGTAGGAAATATGGACAAAGCCCACATATAAGGAGAAGGATTAACTAGTGACCACACAAATGTAGAAAGTGCAGAGAATAACAGGTCATCCAGTAGCATAGATTCTCCGCTGTGTATGGAGTCAGTAAATCAACTGTCTGTCATCAGTTCCTAACATCAGTCTGTAATGATTTGCCACTGATGTACCAGAAAATCACAATGCTATTTAAAACATACCAGACATATGATGCAAAACCCTGTACAGTCTATTACAATCTGTACACACCCTAGGTATGACTCAGATGTTATGTGCAGCATACAGCCGGGGAATCCCTTGGACATAATATCAGGGAGGTGCTGGACTGCTGAATCAAGTGCAGCAGCCAATTGGGTGTAGCACTTAGATTCCCAGGCTAGAGTACGGGTAGGTCTGGCCTGGAGTTACCTTGTAAGTATTGATGGTCACACTGGGCCTACTCCTAAACCTAACTAATATTGGTCTGTGTCTGATGTCTCATCTGCCTAAAGAACTGAGATGTGACTATATCGCTGTGCATACAGACAGGTATCTATATATATCGCTGTCTCTCCCTATTCCCCTCAGACATGGTTACCCTTATCTATCAGTATGTGGCATATATATATATATATATATATATATATATATATATATATATATATATATATATATATATATATCTCCACATAAAGGTGTAGAGTGATGTAGTGCTGTAGCCACTTGTACACCAAATGTAACTGATGGAGTGTATGACTAGTATTTTGAACTGCAGTGTGTAATAGTAGATAGGTAGGGGTTCTAATCTCACATCAGCCACCTTCTGTGTGTGTGTGTGTGTGTGTGTGTGTGTGTGTGTGTGTGTGTGTGTGTGTGTGTGTGTGTGTATGTGTGTGTGTGTGGTGTGTGTGTATGTACAGATTTCCCCTACAGCAATACAGCCATGCCTTTCAGACCTATATCTGTGCAATGGTCAATCATTTTATGGTCCTGTAACTGGCATACTCTACAACAGTGGCCTCCCGGTCAACAGCTTCTTATGTCATCCACCTTAACAATACTGGCAGACACTCTCACAACACATAATCACCATGGTGCATGTGATAAGTATGTAGTACTATAGTATATCCTACTAGCTAGGTATGGGCCCTAATCTCAAAAAAGGGCAACTGTGTGTGTGTGTGTGTGTGTGTGTGTGTGTGTGTGTGTGTGTGTGTGTGTGTGTGTGTGTGTGTGTGTGTGTGTCTGTGTAAATATACCCCTTTGCAGCATGTGTCTGTCTTGCCTATCTGTGTGCAATGGTTATACATTTTCAGGCCCTATCAACTCCCCCATTGGCCTCCTTTACAAGGCCTGTTGATGTAATCCACCTTAACAGCACTGGCAGACATTCTCAGAACACATAAGCTCCTTGCCGCATCTGATATGTATGTAGTACTTTAGTATATAATACTAGATAGGTAGGGGTTCTAATTTCAAAAGGTCAACTTTGTGAGTGTGTGTGTTTGTGTGTGTGTGTGTGTGTGTGTGTGTGTGGGTGTGTGTGTGTGCGTGTGTGTGTGTGTGTGTGTGTGTGTGTGTGTGTGTGTGTGTGTGTGTGTGTGTGTGTGTGTGTGTAAATATACCCCCTTGCAGCAGTGTGTCTGTTTATGTCTATCTGTGTGAAATGGTTATACATGTTCAGGCCCTGTCAACCCTCCCATTGGCCTCCTTTACAGGACCTGCTGATGTCATCCACCTTAACAGTACTGGCAGACAATCTCAGAACACATACACTGCATGGTACATGTGATAAGTGTGCAGTACTATTGTATGTACTACTAGATATGTAGGGGTTCTAATCTCAACAATGGCAACTGTGTGAGTGCATGTGTGTGAAAATATATCCCCTTGCAGCAGTCTGTCTCACTGGCCTATGTGTGTGCAATGGTTATAGGTTTTTAGGCTCTCTGAGTAGCTGCTGGCCCTACATAGCCCACATCTACCTAGGCATTAATGCTATCTGCCACCACCTACATTTGTAGGTATGGAACACCCAAGTGATACATATCAAGGGTAGGATGCATTGCCATATGGTATACATGCAAGATTACGCTGCCTGCCCCCATTGCCCCTGACATACTATTCTACACATACACACCTAGGTAACCACACACAACCCCACCTTTGCTGATGTTATATTTCTGCTTTGCAACCATGCCATCCTGAGATGCTGTACTGCCACCAAGTCTCCACAATGTAGCCACTCAGACCCTTGCAAAAGAAACATTCAAAGTTCTGAGAGTCAATTGTCAGTCTACAACACCACTGCCAATCTAGCATCATGCAACAAAGGTAAAAACACTCCAGCATACATCTGTCATAGTATAACATAGCTGCACTACAACATGTCATGTAATGTGCTATAGTCACCCTGTGCATCAGACACATATTTGCATGTCCATGCATCAATGATATGGATGGCAGAGATGTGGTACAGGTATCATCACATGCACAGGGTGTGGTGTGGGGGTGCCAGAGGCCTAGGCTGTGCCAAACAGTTGACATTGTGTATGGGAGTTAGGAAGGGGTGCTGGTCAGCTGGGCCATGGAGAGGTGCCATGTATGTCTGCTGGTGACCTGCATATGAGAGCGATGTATGAGTGTTTTCGCATACACAGCCAAGTCATGTGTTAGCCTTGCATGTGGGTATGTTGGACAGCTGTGGACCGTACATGGCAGAATGGACAGTTCACCATCTCTGGCCATGAACATGGGAACTGGCTCTGCCAGGAGTGGCACAGGCACCACCATGCTTAGGGTTGGAGGCAGTACTAATTGTTGATGGTGACTGGTGTCTCCTGGGCCTTTGTCCCTCACGGTACCACCCAGGACCATGTGCCCCTGTCCTGCCATGTCATGGTGTGGACAGCACCCTCGCTTCTGTAGTGCTGGAGGTACTGCCACTATGGGAGTGTAAATGTGCATGGCCAAGACGACTCTCAGTGGATGTTGTTGCTGAACTATGACCATGTGTCGATACCCTACTCCCGCCACATGTTCTAGCACAGACAATGTGTGGTCAAGGACTGACAAAGTCTCACCCTACTGTCGATCCAAAACATCAGTGAAACAATGCATGTCATCAACAATGTGGTGGAGGGAGTCATGGATGTCAGGCAGTGATGCATCCATGATCCTCAGCATCCATCTGGTGTTGCATTTGGAATGTGCCTGTGCCTCCCTGATGGACAGAAACATCCATTGAGTGACTTGTGGTGTAACACCTGTGACAGATGGTGGATGGGCAGCAGTCCTCCTACGAGCACCCCTGTCAATCTGCCTGTGTGGGACCTTGCCAGATCTCTAGCTATGGCTAGTGTCTACACTCACTGATGCCATTGTTGTCACACTCTCCTCTTCAATGCTGCCACATTCTGACTGTCCAATATCTGTGGCTCCAGGGGACTGGGTATGTGTGGGCATACTGATTGTGTGTGGGGACAATGGGGGAGGAAGTGGGATGTCAACCCATGGGACAGATTCAGCCCCAGCAACCCCACCTGTACCTCACTATGAGCACCATCATCATCAGAGTCTGATGAGCCACTAAAATCAGGTTGTGAGGGGGACAGACTCCAACCCCCACGATCACCTGTGAAGAGGAAGACAAAATAAGTACATTGCTACCTGCACTGTTATGTATGGTGATACACACACACACACACACACACACACACACACACACACACACACACACACACACACACACACACATACAGGTGAGGCACCACAACTACATTACACATACCACATCTTATTTCTGATCTCATCCACAACACACAAGTGGACTACAACATATGCAGACAAGACAGGCCAATTAAACCACATGCACTGCAGCTACATCCAGTTAATGTTGCCACAGCTATACACTTGTTAGGTAAAAGATATGTCAGTGTATGTGTACACCTACACCTAAAACACAGAGCACACATCTTGAGCATACTATTGCCCCATGTATAGCAGACTGCATAGACCTTCACAAAAATAAGTGCAAATATATTACTGCTCCTGCACATACACTACTGTGATTATCAATTCAATGCACTTCAGTTAAACCCTCTGAAAATTAACATACAAGTACTGTACTCTGGCTAAGCATTTCAGTTGTGTGTACAGCAAAATGTCAGCCCTTTCATTCTTAGGGTATATATGATTCATGCAAAAACAGTATCAAAATCATCAGGTACAGGATGTTGGACTCCGCCCATACCTGACATACCTATGGAAATGTGAAGTAGAGGTATTGTCAGCAATACCAAATGTGGCATTGTTACAGGATAATATGTGTGTATATCAGCATGTACAGTAGGTACTGTGATGCTGCCTACATTGTTGACATTCTGAGTATGTGTGCACAAGTGTGCATTACAAACAACCCCCCAGTGCAGATTGATCTGACATTCATGTACTGGTTTGCAGAGGCTGCCACAATTACTGATACAGTATTACAGTGATGAACACAGGGGACTTACCTGGATGGTCCTCTGCTGTAGATGCTGTGGCACCCACCTCCACGATGTATGGGGTGTAGATTATTGGGAGCTGTTGGTTGATCCCAGGTTCACCAGGAATTCCACTGTGGCCAAGAGTGGTTGTACTGTTGCAGACCCTCCACCGTTGGCAGCACGGTCTCTGGCCGCAGCAGTGGCCCTTTTCTGTGCAGCATTTACCATATTTGTCGCCCAGTGTCAGATCTACTCATAGCTTCTGTCCTGTAACCCTACATGGTACACTGCTGTGATGAGGTCAGCCCACAGTGCTGCATGTTGCTCATGATGCTGATGACCCCTGGACATCAGAATGATGTGATGCAGTCTGAGGCCATCCAGGATAGCATAATTTTCCTCAGCTGTATACATCCTTTCTGAACAAGTATAGGGGAACACATCACAGAACCACATATGTTGCTCTCCACTATGTACAGACCCTACACATCCAAATTAGCCTGCACTATCCAATGCTACCTCACATGTCATACCATGCTGTCTATCAACAGATGGTTAGCTGGGACCATGGAAAGGTGCCATGTGTGTCTGTTGGTGACCTGCATGTGAGAGGGATGCATGAGTGTGTGCACATACATAGCCAAACCATGTGTTAGCCCTACATGTGGGTATGTATGTGGCTAACAGAAAAATAGTAGAAATACCAGTTATGTCCCTGAGTGCCATGACGGAGTATGCAGTATGTCTCCACTCCCATCAATGTCATGTGGTGTGTCCCCTATGGGCAACATCCCAGTACCATTTCAGACAGCCCTGTTCAACAAATAGGTGTGTGTCATTGCAAGTATATGGGGACAGTCCAGCAACAGCAATGCATACGTACTGTAGGCCATCTTCCCTGTATGTGTCCTACTTGTCCAGTGCACAGATGTTTGCAGAAAGTGTACATGTGCCTGATATATGTGGTCCCTTTGCCAGACACATGTGGATGCCTGGCAAATGATTGGACAATAATTGATGGCTGTTCATAGACTATGGATAATCTGGCTGTCACACACCAGAACCCTCAGAAAGCAGTTCTGCTACAGCAAAAACTGTTACTGTATTCCTACCCATACTTTGTATGATCAATATATACACTATGTCACTGATACTGGCACTGTGTCCTCCCCCCCTTACTAATGGCTATGACATGAAATCCTGCTGCACTGGGTTGCCAGGTAAGCTAGCCACAGCTCTTAAGCTATGAGATATGAATGTCGACAAAACAGCGTCCTAGGCAGAGTACATCAGGGACAGTCAGGGACACCTGTACAATGTCTGAAGTATTCCTTTGTGACATTCACAGACTGAGAGGAGCTGAATGACAGTGCATTATGTGATGTACCAGCTGGGTTCACTATTACTTACTCTCACTATTGTCTAACACACAATCCAGTAGTATTTGTACAGGTGTTAACCATTGTAGGAGGGAGTGAGAGGGCCAGAACTGTGATCTAAGTCACAACAGGTAAAGTTGAAAGGCATGCCCGTAGCTGTTGGACAGCAGACTATCACCATGTCATTCCCAGAGATGTACTGCAAGTCTACTGTTGTAATCCCTGTTCCCATAACTGCATCCTTCCATCTGTGTCCCATTAAATGGGGGGTTGTATTACATACCTGGTAGAGTGCTGTAATCCTTTTTGTGCAGAAATCCTGCAGGAAAATGCTTTCAAAATCACAGTCTGTCTTGGTAAAGCAAGTTACAGACCTGTTTACCATAGGCAGCTGCTTGCCTTTTATAGGTAATTCTTAATAACAGGTATTTGCCTGTGCAGCAATCCATGGCTCAGACTTGCTAATTGCATCCAGAACAGCTGGGTTGTACTTTCATTAGTCAATGACATGGAACAACAGTGCTATATTTAAGGCCTGAATGTAGGCCTTGGTCCCATTTCCTAGTCTTTGAAATAGACATTATTGAGGTGGAAGACTACAACATCTCAGAGGGTAGGTACAACTACTGTTTTGTGTTGGGATTTATGTGGTATGTCCACAGTTTTGCATGCTATGTTTGGCCATCATCAAATGACTTTCTGATTATTTGGCAGTTCAGTGTTAAGCAATGTGGGCTGAGGTCAGTAAGGGGGGAAGATACATGTGAGTGTCATACGTCATAGATATCAGAATACGCATGCTGCTGCAGTAGCTGCTGCTCTGTCAGTGCTGTATGTTTGTAGGGGCAGAATGTTCCTGTCACTTGACCTTTGCCCCCCACGCCTTTATGTATGGGTGCTGTGTGGATAGCTTGCTCTAGGGAGTTGTGAGATATGATAGGTCTCTAGCAGGTAGCTGAACATACTGCTGCATATGTTATAGGCAGCAGCTGCTGCTTTTTGCCCAGGAGTCATACTAGGGAGTATGAACACATTGGAGGACAGCAAGCTGTATGTGCCAGTGAGGGAGCAGTGACAGCTCTGTCATTACAGCAGACCCAGGGTGAGGGTACCTATAACAGTCCAAGTGAGGCATTTGCTTAAGGTACATATGTTATGTAAAAGTGCCAATCAGAGACTGGTAGGTAACATATAGGTAGCCACTACATATTTATGTATTGTGGCCCTACCTACAGACCTTTGATGTGCTAACATGGGTAGCAGTGAATGCAGTCCCGGCAACCTGTTTTGCTTAAAATTTCAGGACCCAGTCATTATTTGTTGTATTCATAAGCATGTCATTGAAGTGCAAACACACTGGATTCAAACCTAGGACTGTATGTGACAAAATGTGCAGCATGCTAGGAATTTAACAGATTGAGCTACTGAGTCAATACTACAGCAGGTGTATTTGCAAAATATATTTGCAGGCGTACAATCAGTTACACAGGCTTTGCATTAGCATGTGTGTTTTGATGACTATGACGTGTGACACTGAACTGTCTGTCATTATTTTCTAACCTCAGTCTGTAACGGCTTGCCAGTACTTCAGCACACAGAAAATATTTTGTGAAAAATGTCTCAAAAGTAGGTGGCACAACTATGGACATTCTGCAACTGTCAGTGCAGTTGACAGTTATACCTGCTATCCCAGGCCTCAGATACATCCATCATTATTTATTTGGCTGTGTACTGGTTTGGTGTCTGCATCACAGTCCCAAGTACCCTGCCAATTTTCCCATTATATGTGCAAGCAGTGTGTCATTGGCAATCAATTTATGTTTATGGAGTCACCTGTTTTACTTCAGAGCCGAGTGGCCTAGTGGGCTAATGCACTATGCTATAGTTGACAGGGGCCTAGCTTTGAAATGTGGCAGAGGTGAATATTTTGTAGATGTGTCTTACACTGTCAGAAACACAGAAGGTGATTAAGGCAGTTTAAGTGGGTTTGCGTGGCACGCCTCTTATCTCTGCTTAACCCACTCTGATTTTAAAAACAGAAAAGAAAAAAGGGATGATAGGAAAGTGGTGAAATGGGGAAAAACAGGGGGAAAACATACTGAAAGTCATGTACGGATGTGCAGGATGGGTGTAAGGAAAGGACCATAACTCTCCATTTCTTCTGCAGTAACAGCTGTGCAGATTGTAGGGAATTTGGAATTTGGAGCCTCACACCCCAGACAGAGGGGTGAAGGCAACATAACTGTGTTGATTTATTCATGTAATGATTAAGTCTGTCCAGTGGACGTGGGTGTGAAATGGAGAGCTATGCATGGAACAGTGTTTTTTTTTTTTTGTGGGACAGCTGCCCTTTTTTCAGGTGAGAGTGGAATGTTGGGGAAGGGATATAGGTACTTGTGGGGAGGTATGTTGGGTAGGAGAGGTTGCATTTGCAGACAGACAAGACAAACAAGACCGCATACAGGGGCAGTTTGTGAACATGGGGGGGGGGGACATCTTGGACGGGGAGGGTGTTGTGGAAAGAAAGAGCCATGTGCCCCCAGATGGCAGCAGTGAGACTGATCTCCCCAGACATGGGCAGTTAACACTGCTGCAAAGAGGGCTGTGCTGGAGGCTGGGCATTGGGCCACCTTGCCCCTTCAGTTTGGTGAGTCTGCCCTCAATCCAGCACAGGCAATTCTCATAGCCATGATGCATAATCCTGCACACCATCACCAATAGCTGATCCTGGATGACAATCCCACCCATCCACCCCACTCCCAGGAGGGATGGGCCCTGTCCCCTGAGGCAGTTCCACCAGTAGGTGGTGCAGGGCCAGCAGAGGTAGCACCACCAGCTTGGGTCACAGACATGCTGGAACCCATTGCCACAGCTGGCTGAGGTAGGGTAGGCAGATTGCCAGGAACTGGCCTACCCAGTTGAGCTATAGTGTTGAGGTGTTTCAAAGTGTATAGGCTATGAACATAACATTTAGTTAGTTATAACAACATGCCAAAACGTTGTAAATAACCCAGTAACATAACATTGCATAGTATATGGAACACAACAATAAGTGAGATAACAGTCAGTATCATAACAGCATGTCAGTAACAGTTACGGCATAAGGCCAACAACATATGTAATTCAACAAAGTATGTTAGTATGCAACCATTGTAATACATAACAAGAATAAAACACAAGGCCCAACATAAAGTTTTGAGAAGAACATATGTTAATAGTTAACCATAACCAATGTATAACAATAATAAATTATGATGCAGATAAGGGGTGGGGGGGGAGAGAGAAATACAGTCCATTAATACCAGTATAGGCTATATTGTTTGCAACAGTATGCTTATATACTTTACAGGTCTGCCCTTCTTTTATATATACAAGTGCCCTATAGCTCTGTAGCACATACATACCTCTCAAGCTATTCACATGGGACAGTATGGGCCAAGCTGTAAGACACACAGGTACACAATTACAGAGGACTATTACATGTCAGGGGGACATATATGACTACCAAGATGTAGTGTGGACTGATGTAGTGTGACTGTGCTATTGACATAAACATGTCAATAATAGATCTGTGACAGAGGGGATTAGGCAATCGTGATCACAGTCCATGACAGCATGACACTTAAGAGACATGTCTCATGCACAGTACAGAGAGTTCATGACTATCATGCCATCCTAGGCAGGCATGGGGTTAGACTGTCAGCAGACATTCACAGACACACCAGGCATACAGCCATACCAAGATTACACATTTTATTTATTTTATCAACTTTTATTAGTATTGTACTTGTTGCCATTATTGTCTGAAGTCTTATCACCTTGCTGAGCAATGCTGTTAACACATCTGGACACACAAACTAGTAACCCATTCTGATGGCTACTGCAGCCATTTATTTACCTGCAATTCTTGTGGGGAGAACATCTGTTAACAATATATAACTGATTCAATAATATTTAGTAGTACTTGTCACTGGATTCAAACCCTGGTCTATGTGTGACAAAATGTACATTACACTTAGTATTTATCAAACTGAGCTACTGAGCCATTCTTCTGTCACATACTACCCTTACACTCTGTGCCAGATGGCTGCATTCCCTCTTATTCTAGCTTTGACCCCCTTTTTCAGACTTCCTTTCTTCTCAACCCCCCCTCCCAGATATTTGAAACTCTAAATCTGTTCCACTATTTTTCTTTCTATCTCATTTTTCAGCTTCCTCTAATTAACTTCATTCACTGATATTACAGTTGTCTTGTCGGCATCCAGCTTCATCCCATGTGGCTTTAGCTTTGCATTCCATTCCCCTATCCTTTGCTGACGTTCTTGTTCAGAGTCTGCCTGTAATGCCACATCATCTGCATATAGAAGCTTTGTTGATCTGTCCCTTTTGACATGTTTGCTAATGTAGTCCATCACCAGTATGAACAACAGTGGGCTCAGAGCTGAACCCTGTTGCACACCCACATCCACTAGGGACACCTCTGTGAGTCCAAAATCTATTCATATTTGTCTCATTGATTCCTGTACAAAGGCTGCATTAATTCTACTAATGTCTATGGGACATCAAAGCATCACAGGATTGTCCAAATCAGCTTTCTTGACACCCTGTCATATGCTTTCTCCAAGTCTAGGAATGCCCAGTTGGAATCTTTCCTCATCTCTAGCTTCTTGTCAACTATCTGTCTCACTGCAAACATTAGATCAGTTGTGCTGCATCCTCATCTGAATCAGAACTGTTCATCTCTCATTTTACTTTCTACTATTCTGTGTATTCATTTATCAAGCACCCTCTCCAGAACTTTCATGCAGTGCGGCAGGAGTTTGATAATTTTCCTGACCAGAACTGCAAAGGTTACCTTTGTTCTTGTTCACTCACTCATGAATGCTTATTCTCCAGTCATCTGGGATATACCTTCTTTTCTATGCTGTATGATTTCCTTCAGGAGCCCCTTCTCCCCTAATTCACTCAGCATCTTGACCATATCTGCCATGAGCTCATCTGAACCTGTTGCATTCCTGCATTCACTTTCCTTAGTGCTGTTCTTACTTTTTCTGTTGTGGGCTCCTCTTCTTCATTTATCATATGCTGTGTCTGCCATTCTCTCTTTCCATCTGCTTTTGATGTCTTGTGGACAGGTGAGCAGGTTGTTGCTGGCATCCCTCATGAAGGATGTCTGATGACTATCTTCTTTATCTTTCTGTCTTTGCTTTACAACCTGATCGAGTTTCTTTATGTTATCTGCTGAGCTGCATTCTTGAAGCTGGTCGAGTGTCTCTTATGCTTTTCTCTTTGCTATGGCAATTGCTCTATTAACTTTTTGGTTAGCCAACCAGTATTCCTTTTTAACCTAATCCATATTTTCTAGATCCCATTTTTAACTGCACTCCTTCTTTCTTGTCGCTCGTTTAGCCAGGATACAATACACAAGAATTCATGGGTTCAGTTCAAGCAGCTTTATTATGTACAAACACATCAGGATTGAGGCTTAATAACTTTAACTTAGATAAACTTATAAACAAACTGGCTATTACACTCATACATGCTCACTCTCTGGCTGCACTCTCAAAATGGCACTGAAGCTATCATGTGCTTGCTGTTTATATGCACATGCTGACCTTGAAATGCTTCTTAAAGGTACAACACACACACACACACACACACACACACACACACACACACACACACACACACACACACACACACACACTATTCTACATCCTCCCTCTTTGAGAAATAAGTCATGCAATGTTGACAACATTAATTGATGTGCAGTCAATATAAATAATTCTTTGTCATACAATTATGTAGAACTAAATACATATAAACAATTATGTCCAGGTTGCTGTGTATTTCACACTAGGTCTGGATATACAACCAAATTGTGTGCATAGAAATTATTATCAGATTTAGCAACTGGGAGTGTCTCTGCTGAATGTTCAACTTTTGGGACATGCTTTGACCTCTCAAGTAACTGCTTTGCACTCTGCACTGCACGTTAAGCTAGACCATTTGACTGTGGGTATTCTAGACTACAGGTAACATGTACAAAGTCCCATTATTTTGCAAACTTCTGGAACAAGTGACTAGTAAATTGAGTACCATTGTCATAAATAACTTTGCATGGACTACCATGGACTGAGAGATAACTTTTTAACTTTGTAATAACAGCAGTGGATGTTAGGTTAGGTAGTAAATCAATCTCAAACCAGTTTGAACAAGAGTCTACCAATACCAAGTAATGCTGATTGTTCCACTCAAATATATCAGTGGCTACTGTTGACCAAGGTAGTTCAGGAACTTGACTTAGCTGAAGTGGTTCTCTCTGCAAATGTGGTTTACTACTATTGCATATTGAACAATAAGAAAGTACTTCATCAAGTCGTTTGCTAGAGGAGGCCAAAATGCTAGTCGTCTCATCCTTCTTTCGGTAGATGGGGGACCTGGGTGACCACAATGCAAAATATGGATATATTCATGTTGTAAGGAAGCAGGAACAACAATTTTAGGACCTTTAAAAATAATGCCATCTTCCATCAACATCTCATCTCTGTAAGGAAAATAACTTTGCACTTCAGGTAGTACACTAGATTGTTTTGTCGGCCATCCAACATTAATGTAGTGGTTGAGCTTTTGCAAAATTGGATCAGTCTTTGTTTGATCTCTCAGCTCATCAAGTCTCATGGTAGAAAAATTATGCACTTCCATGACATCAAAGTCAAAATTCTCTGTATGAAGCTGTACCGTTGTATTTCTGGGTGATCTGGATAAGGTATCAGCTATATAAATATGTTTGCCTTTTGTATAGACAATTTTGAAGTTGTACTTTTGCAATTTGAGCATCATTCTTTGTAATCTTGCTGGAGCTGAATGCATAAGTTTCTTTAAAATAGTAACTAAAGGTTGGTGGTCAGTTTCAATCTGAATAGCTTGACCACAGATATAATCAAGTAACTTTGAACATGCAAATACTATCGCCAAATGTTCTTTCTTGATTTGGGCATATTGCATTTCAGTTTGGGTAAGAGTTCTTGATGCATAGGTTACTGGTCTGGCTTTTTGAAGAATAACTGCATCAAGACCAAATTTTGAAGCATCACAGGAAAGGGTTACTGGTTTATTGACATCACAGTATCTTAATGTAGGTGGGGTGGCAATTTTCTGCTTAAGATCTTCAAATGTTTTCTGGTGCTGTTCCAACCAAGACTGTAACATTTTTGCCCATCAACTCTCTCAAAGGTAATGTCAACTCACTGAAGTCTGGTATAAACTTGCCTAAACAGTTGACCATACCAAGAAAACATTGTAGAGCTTGAACATTATCTGGTGCTGGCATCTCCAGAATGGCTGCTAGTTTGGAAGGGTCTGGTTGCAGCCAGTGCTAGTAAATAAATGACCTACATATGTAACTTCTGGTAGTCTGAATTTGCACTTCAGAGGATTGAGCTTTAAGTTCATTTCATGTGCTCTGTCTAGAATTCTCTTAAGGTTTCTGTCATGCTCTGCTCCACCATTGCCTCCAACCAATAAATCATCTACTATTATGGCACAAGGATAACCTGAAAAAAATTTCTCCATTGCACGCTGAAAGACTTCACTTGCAGAATTTATTCCAAATGGCATCCTGAGGAATCTGTATCTGCCAAACAGGGTACTGAAAGTAGTCAGTAATGAGGATTTGCGATCAAACATCACTTGCCAAAATTAACTTTTTGCATCTAAGACAGACAAAAAAGTGGCATTTGGTATTAGGGCTGTGACTTTTTCAACTGTACACATTGGATGATGTGGTCTCTTTAATGCTTTGTTCAAATCTCTTGGGTCAATACATATTCTGATTTCATCTGATCCTTTTTGTGGGCTGCTACCATGGATGACACCCATTCAGTTGTTTCTGTAACTGGACAACTTACACCTTGCTGCACCATTTTATATAACTGAGCTTTAACTCTGTCCTGCATAGCTGTTGGAACTTTTCTTGCTGGTCTGACCATTGGACTGACCTCTAGGTTTAACTTCATAGAATACACAACTGGAAGTTTGCCCAACTTGTCATCAAAAACATCAACATACTCTGAAAAAATGGCTTCAGTAAAATTGGAACTAGGAGATGCGCTTATATGATGAACTTCTTTGGTAAAGGAAAATAGATTCATTTTCAAACTGTCTCTGAGACCCAATAATGACTGCACAGATCTTTGGACTACATAGAACAAGCTGTAACAGTACTTAGTCAAATAACATGAAAGCACTACTGAGCCTTTGGTTTGAAATTCTTCACCTCCATAAGCAACAAGTTTTGCACAACTAGCCAGATTGAGTTGTTCATTACCTCTCACTTTAGCAAAAGTATCTGCTGACATAACATTACACTTTGAACAAGTGTCTACTTTGAGCTCGATGGGTTTACCATTGATCTGGACAGTACAAAACACTTTATTCCTTGTTAAATTCACTGCATCACCCGTTTCACCAACCACTGATACACCATCTACATAGAAAAGAGACTGCTGCAATTCTACTTGATCAGTTTGCTTTTTGAGTGACCTTTCTTTATACTTGCAGCATTGCTGACCAAATGCTAAGCATATCTCTCTTTTAGACTAATGATTGGCAGCACAATTGTGACAGGTAACAATAAAGCTGGATTTTTTTTTGCTGACCCACGCTTGTACTGCACTGAGCATGCTTCTTTGTTAGAACTTGCTGGAAAACTACTTGGTTTCCCTGGTGAACCAGCAGAGGCTGTGGCTGCCATGTGTTTAGGCCTGCTTCTGCTTGCCACATACTGCATGCTGTCTACATTTGCTCTAGAGTCTGTTGAAACCATGCTCATGACTTGCAGGCATACTTTTGTGCCTTTCTGTAACTTCATGGATTTGACAAATCTCAATAGCTTTGCTCAACATTAAATCACTGGCACGAAGCAAAATCTTTCTCACAGCAGCACTATTAATACCACAAACAAACCTGTCCTTTATCAACTCATCTTTTAAGTCACCAAACCAACACATTTTAGCTTTGTTCCTCAGGTCAGTTATTAAGCCGCAAAAGCTTCCTCTAGTTTCTGATCACTTATATAAAACAAATGTCTCTCTGATGTAATATTTGTTTAGGGGGTCACACATCTCCCTGAATTTGCACTTCAAACACTTAGGGTCTTCCCTTGAGTCAGCCTGTACAACAATATGATGGTTTTCACCTTCTCCTTCATATACTGCTGGTGCATACACAAATGATGCTTTCTTTCAATGTCCTCTGACCCAGCTAGGTTTAGCAAAATGAATGCCCTAGACCATGCATCTTTGTCAGAATAAGCTGCTTGTAGAAAAACATCGTACTCTTGCTCAGACATTCTCCAATTCTCTATAATATTCTGATCAAATACAAGTGGTAAGGGCTTTCAAATTCCTTTTGCCATATTAACACATATCAGTTAAGGGCATATCTCCCAACCATACCGATTTACTCGGTTTTTACCGAGTTTTGGCGTCCAAATGAAGGGGTGCCATGATTCTCGAGTGGCACCCCTTCATTTCTGATTTTTTTGCTTCTTTTTTTATGTTTTGAATTTTCCGCACTGTCGGAGCTGACGTCATTACATGCACGATGACGTCAGCTCCATCAGCACTACCAGCCAGTTGGAATTGAGCTCAAGGAGCCCACGTCATCATTTCCGACTGGCTGGCTGTGAGCGGGAATTACAGGCTGGCTTTAATTTTGAATTACAGGCTGGCTTTATTAAACTGCTTTGCTTGCTCCAAGAACGGAAGAACTAAACTGCTTTGCTTGCTGCAGAGAACAGAAAGCTTTGCCGATAAGAACGGGCTGGTTTTGGACATTTTTGCTTTGCTTGCTGCCGAGAATGGAAGAACTAAACTGCTTTGCTGCTACCACCGTAAACAGACTTTACTTTGGATGGACTTTAGGTAAGGAAACAACAAAGGGGGTGTGTGTGTGCTAGGGATAGTAAAAGAAAGGTATTCCATACAATGAGTACAGATTATATACGTCTGTGAACAGACATGTGCAGTTCCAAGTATAGTTCATGTGCTTTTTCCAAATCTATGTACATTTGTAAATAACTTGTTGGGATTACAGAAAAAAAGAAAGCTTACTTCCATATGTCACCTTGTACTCTTCTATAACTTACATGCATTTCATAAATGAAGCATTTCACTTCCACAGTGTATGCCATTTAGTTCTAATCTGCACATATAGTAGCAGATTTCACTATTACTGAAAGCATTAATAATGTAATGTCAAAATGATATCGTTACTGAAATGAACAAAGTATGCCTTTTCCCTCTCTTTCTTTCTAATCTTACTTATTTTCATGTTCATCCATTTATGCTTTACTATAGCATAGGTAATGGAATAATGTCATGTGTCTGAGCTTGATTCCTTCTATAAAACAAGGTTTGATTCCCATATCTTGCTGCTACATATAGACATCACACAGTTTCTGTAATTAATGCCATTGCCTATCTTCTCTCATTCAGTTCTAAAAGAAAAAAAAAATTTGTTTATGAATGGGGTCAAATCATTGTAAATGCATAGTGATTGTCCATCTGAAAATAAGACTTCCTCAGTTTAGTTTATAAATAGAAAGGAAAAGAGACAAAGGACAAGAAGAAATTACTGCAGGCACATATCTGTGCAGTGTGTGAGAAAACGCCCCACACCTGGTGGCTAGAGGTATTTAGGCTCAAACCCTATACCTTTGCTACAGGGTAAAAAGAGCCTAAGTCCCTAGCCACCACCATTTCTGACCTTTGCCTGCATATTTTTTGTACTAAGAGTTGAGAGCTATGGTGAGAAGTGACAACATAATTTGTATTCCCCCATTATTGCCTTTGTTGTTTGTCCATTTTTTGTGCTAACAGTTCACAGCTATGGTTGGTGAGTGAGAAGTGAGTTGTATTCCCCCATTATTGGCTTTGTTGTTTGTCCAGGTTTTTTGTGCTAATAGGTTGAGAGCTATGGTGAGAAGTGAGAACTGAATTCACTAAATGATAGCCATTAAGTTTCAGTCTTCCAATTTTTTAAACTGCTGATTTAGCATAGTGGTATGTTGCACTGACTGTAGTGTATAGTGTTCTGAGTTCAAGACATGCCAGTAACATCCATGGTGGTAACACAACATTTTATTCTAGCAACTTTCCAAAATTATACAAGCAATGTTTAAAATGTGTCCCTGGTTTTTGACCTTTTGCCCCCCCCCAAAAAAACCCTGAAATTGAAAATAAGTGTGAGAAGCTGTGCAAGATGCCTATGGCTTACACTACTGTCATTCTGTTTATAGTTTGGGTGTGGAAGTAGACTTTTATGATAGAAATGTTCTGAATTGGGCAGTTTTGTAATTATTGGTTCATGCATTTTCTTTCATTGCCTACAGTACAGCCTACTGGAAAAATGTTCAAACAATAAATTTAAAATGTGCTCTGTCTAACAAGTGTGCTGTATTCTACAAGGAATATAATTTAATAAAGTCAGGAAGGTAGCAAAGAAAATAACACATATATGTTTCTTGTTTTGTGTGCAAGAGGCCAATGATTTGAAAACAGCCCAAAGGCAATCTTTATCCACCACTGGCCAGATGCATTTTCTTTGGATGTGGTGTGGATTTCAATGCTGTTTCAATTAATGTGAGTTTTAAGGGTAGAGAAGTTTTAATGCCAAGTCTATTTTCATTGTGAGACAGTATTGCCTTATAAGATGTCTGTTAGTGTTTGTGCATTGATGTGCTGCAAAATGTAAAAATAAAATCCAAATAATCATTGTAAAAGTAAAACAGTATGCACACATTAGTGTTTATGGTAAATGGAGTGAAATAGCCAGGTGATGGGATATTGGAATGGCTGCAGGGGGACTCTGGTGCCATATTTTGGTTGTCTGTTCTTCAGTTTGTGTTCGAAAGTTGGTATCCCACAGTTCCATTGGAGTGGGTGGGGTTACATAATTATGTATGCAAATTAGATGTTAATCAGCATACAGATTTGTTCATAGGTTCATAGGTAGGTACTAGGTTATTGGCCCTAGGGCCTATATAAGCCTAGCCAAAGGTACCCTGGCTTTCGCCACCCAAGAAAATTATTTTCCTGTGCCACTGTCGAGCAGAGCCACAGAAGTGATCCCCGGCATGAATTTCCTATCTCCCATCCAATCATCAAGATTTTTCTTGAACAGTGCTAATGAGGAGCTTTGTTTGATATAGATAGGTAGTTTGTTCCAGAGTATGGGAAGTCTCTGGGACAGGAACCTATCCCTCCAGCATGCTCTGTTTATTGTGGTAACGAGGTTTAGATCCCTAGAGCGTGTAGCTCGTAGGGATTGGGATTTCTTTAAGTGGAGCATGTCTAAAAGCTCTGGGTTTGACATAGCTTTGTGTGTTAGGCAGAGATCGCCTCTGAGTAGGCGATATGCAATGGAGTAAAGTTGCAGTTTTTTGAGACGGTCTGCATAGGGCATCTCTTTGAGGCCGGTAATCCTCTTTGTGAGGTATTTCTGTGGCCTTTCCAGTTGTTGTAGATGTCTTGTGAGGTACATACCAAAAGGGGCATTGTACTCTATAATGGGTTTAATGAGTGACGAGTAGAAGGGAACAATGGCCTCTTTTTTCCTGGATGAGAAACCTTTTGTGATGAGGTGTGCCACATAGAAGGATTTCCTGACTACTGTGGCGATGTGATTATCAAAGGAGAGACTACTGTCCACCTGTGTCCCAAGGTCTCTTATCACACTTTCAGTGTTAAGTACACTACCACCTATGTGGTAGTTCATGGGTACTGAGTTTTTACCAAAAGGAATGACAATGCACTTTTTGGCATTGAGCTTGAGGCCATGGCTTTGACACCAGGCATCTGTCTCAGCAAGGCCCTTGTGTAGGATGTCCACATCTTTTGGAGTTTTGATTATGGCTCCTAGTTTGCAGTCATCTGTGAACTTCATTAGCCAAAGACCTTCTGTGTTGGCCTGTACTTCAGAAAAGTAGTTACCAAACAGGAGAGGACCCAGGACTGAACCCTGTGGTACTCCACTTGTCACTGGTCTGAAGCTGGATTTGGAGTCTGCTACTTTCACAGTGTGGGTTCTGTCAGTGAGTCAGTTGGCAACCCAGCTTGTGGCATAGGGATTTATACCTAGTTTAGTGAGTTTATCTATGATTCCAGAGTGGGGGATGGTGTCAAAAGCCTTGAGAAGATCTAGATAGGCTGTGTGAACCACCTTACCCTCATCTACGTCTTTGGTGACCGCTTCAAAGAAGTCTATCAGGTTTAGGAGACATGATCTGCCTTTTACAAACCTGAACTGGGTGGGGTCCTGAGTTTGGAGATTACCAATGTCATTGTTTATAAGTTCCATGATGATACGCTCCATAGCCTTGCAGACCAGGCTCATTTGGCTAATGGGACGGTAGTTTCCGGGGTCTATGGTGGCTCCCCCTTTGTGGAGTGGGATAACTGTCACTGTGCACCATTCAGTGGGCACATAGCCTGAGGTGAGGCTATGATTGAACATGGTACTTAGGTGGGGTGCCAGTTCATTTTGTAGTTCATGTATAACACAGCCTAGGATGTTGTCAGGTCCCATGGATGCTGTGTTCTTGGCTTTGGATAGTGTGTTTTTTACCTGTGCAGCCGTGATTACAGGAACGTTGCATGCTTCTGGTATAGAGATGGGCCCTATAGGGGATGACAGAGGGGTAAAGTTAGCACTGAACCTATCTGCCAGGATGTTGGCAATATCCGTTGGTTCTGTATATTTAGTGACATTGTGCTGTAACTCAGAGCAGATCTGAGTGTTGCCATTGAGATTCTTGACATAGCTATAGAATGCTTTGTGGTTGTCTTTAGAGTCAGTGGTGATTTTGTTTTCATAACTAGCTTTGGAGGATTTTATGAAGGATCTCAGCTTCTTACTGAAGCTGTCCAGGGAGTTTCTCCAATCATGGGATTTTATTCTTTTTTGCAACAGTTTCTTTCTTCTGTTGTAGAGTTTGTTTATGGCAGGGGACTACCAGATTGGCTTCCTTTATTTGGAGGATAGCATCTTGGTTCTGTTAGGGATTGCACGATCCATGCACTCATGTAAGTGCTTATAAAGTGCATTTGTGTAGGATTCAGCAGTCATACCTCTATTGTCCATCAGCATGGGTGTCGTGAAGTTTGCCACTTCTGTCTTAAGAAGCGTGAAGTTGGCTTTGGAGAAATTTTTTACTGTGGTTTCCCTAATGGGGGGTGGGGGAGGGATGTGGATGTCTAGGGTGATTAGCTTATGGTCGGATCTGACCAATGAGGAATTGACCTCTGCTGTGGAGCACCGGTTGCCCATGTTGGTAATAACCAGGTCTAGGATATTTGTACCTATTTTTCATGGGCCTTGTCCAGATTTTTGATGTTTCCAGGTTGAGAGGTATGGTTAAGGGTTTTGCAAATATGCATGCACATACACACATAAAGTTATGCCAGAGATTTATGCCAGTACTTGTAACTTATGCCCAATAGCTCAACAAGCCTCTGAGTAACTGTTTGCAAAATAAATATCTTGGGCACTGTAATACTCTTGAAATCACAGTACTGTAAGAAATCACCACTTATCAGTGTAAGAAACATCTCAAAATAACTGCACTGTGCAAATGAACTGGGCAGAAGAAGCTCAGAGTAAGAAACATTTCAAATAACTACACTTTGCAAATAAACTGTACACAGAACACTGAAACTTCCCAAAATGGTAGTAGTTTGCTAAATAATTCTTTGCAGTGCAAGAAACATTCTGTAATGGCAGCACTTCTGCGAACAGACACACCCAGCACAAGAAACTTTTCAAAATGGCTGTATTTCAACTGCACTTTATGAAATAATTGCACCTTACACACAAATAGGTTCATAGGTTCATAGACTAGTACTATGCTAATGGCCCTAGGGCCTATGCAAGCCTAACCATAACAATTCCTGGCTATTTCTTCCTACAGTATTTACTTCTCTGGACCCCTGTCTACCGGGATGACTGACATGATCCCCAGGGTGAATTTCCTTTCTCCCATCTTATTGTCAAGGTTCCTTTTGAAGAGGGCCAAAGAGGCACTCTGCTTGACATGTATGGGCTCTCTGTTCCAGAGTCTGGGGAGTCTCTGGGTCAGGAACCTATCCCTCCAGCATGTTTTGTTCATTGTGATGACAAGGTTTAGATCCCTGGAGTGTGTGGCTCAGAGGAATTTGGATTTCTTTAAGTGTAGCATGTCCAACAGCTCTGGGTTTGACATGGCCTTGTATGTTAAGCAGAGATTGCCTCTGAGTAAACGATATGTGACAGAGTATAGCTGGAGTTTTTTTAGATGGTCGGCATAGAGCATAGGTTCATAGGTTCATAGGTTCATAGGTTGGTACTAGGTTATCAGCCCTAGGGCCTATACAAGCCTAGCCATAACAATTCCCTGGCTATTTCTTCCCACACTATTTACTTCCCTGGACCCCTGTCTAGCAGGGCGACTGATGTGATCCCTGGGGCGAATTTCCTTTCTCCCATCCAATCATCAAGGGTCCTTTTGAAGAGGGCCAAAGAGACACTCTGCTTGACATGTATGGGCAATCTATTCCAGAGTCTGGAGAGTCTCTGGGTCAGGAACCTATCCCCCCAGCATGTTTTGTTTATTGTGATGACAAGGTTTAGATCCCTGGAGCGTTGGCTCTGAGGGATTGGGATTTCTTTAAGTGTAGCATGACCAACAGCTCTGGGTTTGACATGGCCTTGTATGTTAAGCAGAGATCGCTTCTGAGTAGACGATATGTGACAGAGTATAGCTGGAGTTTTTTAAGGTGGTCAGCATAGGGCATCTGCTTTAGGCCTGTGATTCTTTTAGTGAGGTATTTCTGTGGCCTTTCCAGTTGTTACAGATGTCTTGAGAGGTACATACCAAATGGGACGTTGTATTCTATAATGAGTCTAATGATGGATGAGTACAGTGGGACAATGACCTCCTTTTTTCTGGATGAAAAGCCCTTAATGATGAGGTGTGTCACACAGAAGGATTTCCTGGCTGTTGTGGTGATGTAGTTATCAAAGGTGAGACCACTGTCCACCTGTGTCCCTAAGTCTCTTATCACACTTTTGGTGTTTTGTGTACTGCCACCTATGTGGTAATTCACGGGTACATGTTTTTTCCCAAAGGGGATAACTATACATTTCTTGGCATTGAGCTTGAGCCCATGGCCCTGGCACCAAGCATCTGTTTCTGTAAGGCCCTTTTGTAGAAGATCCACATCATTTGGGGATTCAGTAATGGCTCCCAGTTTGCAGTCATCTGCGAACTTTGTTATCCAGAGTTCCTTAGTGTTGGCCTGTACTTCAGAGAAGTAGATGCCAAACAACAGTGGTCCCAGGACTAAACCCTGAGGTACTCCACTTGTGACTTGTCTAGAGCTGGATTTGGAGTCGGCTACCTTTACAGTGTGGGTTCTGTCAGTAAGCCAGTTGGCAACCCATCAAGTGATGTAGGGATTAATGCCCAGCTTAGTAAGTTTATCTATGATTCCAGAGTGGTGGATGGTGTTGAAGGCCTTGTTGAGGTCCAGATAGGCTGTGTGGACTGCCTTACCCTCGTCCACAGCTCTGGGGACTGATTTGAATAAGTCAGTCAGGTTCAGGAGACAAGATTGGCCCTTCTCAAACCCAAACTGGGTGGGGTCCAGTGTTTGAAGGTTGCCAGTGTCTTTGTTTATAAGTTCCATGATAATACATTCTATGGCCTTGCAGATCAGGCTCATCAGACTGATGGGACGGTAGTTCCCAGGATCCAAGGTGGATCCCCTTGTGGAGTGGGATAACTGTAGCTGTGCACCACTCAGTGTGCACAAAGCCCATATTTGAAATAAATGCACAGTAATAAGCACACACTCTAAGCACTTTACGCACTTTGAGATACTTTGAATAACACTAGCTATGCCCTAAATACAATACAAAATAGTAGTTATGCCAAAATACAGGACTTTGCCAAAAAACATGCAGTTGCATTGCTTTAGTTACGCTTAATGTGCCCTTTTTTGCCCTTATCATATTCGTTTTGCTCATTTAATCTCTTTTCATGCCCATTGTACATTTCTTGTGCTATTTTTACTTTAAACATGTCCATTTTGCTTTAAGCATATTCGTTTTGCAATTCCAAGGTAATTTCTGACCTTTATGTGCTTTTCTGACAATCGTTTTATTAAATATCTTTATCTTAAACATTTTGTTAAATCAATAAACCTTTTGTGCCTCTCACTTGTTTAATAATGTGCTGTGTGCCCTTGTAATGCTCTGTTTTATCTTTTTTTACAAAATAAACTGTTTGTGCAAGTTTTCATTACCTTTGGTTGTTTTCTGGCTCTTTTTCATGCTCATTTCTTTTAGTTTACCTTCACTGTTATCTTTGCATCTCATAGCTCTGAATATCAGTCTCTGGAATCCTGGTTCTGACACAATGTCGCTCGTCTAGTCAGGATACACTAGACGCGATTTCATGGGTTCTGTTCAAGCAGCTTTATTATGAACGAACACATCAGGATTGAGGCTTAATAACTTTAACTTAGATAAACTTATAAACAAACTAGCTATTACACTCATACATGCTCACTCTCTGGCTGGACTCTCAAAATGGCACAGAAGCTTGCACGTGCTATTTATATGCACGTTCAGTCCTTGAAACGCTTCTTAAAGATACAGCACACATAGTCTATTCTACATTTCTTTTGGTGACTTCCTGAACTTTTGAATTCTACCACCAACTTTCCTTATGTATCTTACTTCAATATCTGGCTTGGCTGCATTTATGTTCTGAACTCTTCACAAATTATGTTTTGAGATGCTGCCATTCTTCTTCAACTCCACCAATTTCTTCTTCTTTCTGAGGTGCTAGAGCCCTGAGCAATTCATTGAACTATTGTGCTTTTTCTCTGTCAACTTCCAGGTCTTCAGCCTAGTCTCTGTTGACCTTAGAGCTTTTTCTGACCACTGCTTGTAGATGACTCTTGTGACCAGTGATTTATGACTTCTCACTGGAAATGACTTTGTAATCAATGATTCTAACCCAGTGACCTTTCCTTATTACGAGGAAGTCCAACTGATTTGTTTATTTGCCACTCCTGTATATCATCTTGCAACTGTCTGTCTTGATGAACCATGCTTTGGCCACCATCAAGCCATTTGCCAAACAGAAGTCTAGAATGGCCTCTTTCTTTATTCCTGCTGCCCACATATGTCAACAGAAAACAAAATGCTTTTATATTTGAAACCTAGCAATTATTTCTGTTTCAAGACAATACAAAAACTTCTAGTTCTAAACATTATGTCTGCTATTGAACTGAAACTGAGAGATAACACAATCGTAAAACACTTTAATTTCAACTTATTTTCTTGAAGTTTTGCAAGTTATTTCTGTATGTTCCAGCTTCTACTATTAAAACATACATTTGTACAGGTATATAGTTTATATACATTTCTGTTCTGTTCCAGTAGGGTACACTGTGGACACATCCTTGAAGCTCAGTACTTTACAAACCGTGTTCAACATACACACTTCTGCACCAGTAGTTTAATATACACATAACATATAGTTCTCTTACATTTGTAAGACAAGCATATGAATCATATTAGTATTCACAAATGACATATGATTATTTACAAAATTCCAAATAGCTAGGCAGGCAGTGTCACAATCCCAAACAGTAGAGCCCCAAGACCGATCCTTGGGGTTCACCGCTTATTACTGGTCCACTACTAGAGGTGGCTTCCCTATTTTGACTGAGCGGGTTCTTTCAGTGAGCCAGTTAGCTACCCATATGGTAACATATGGGTTGATGCCCAACTGGGATAGTTTATCTATTATGCCTGAGTGGGAAATAGTGTTGAAGACTTTGGCTAGGTCAAGCTAGGTAGTGTGCACCATCTTCCCCTTGTCCATAGCTTTTGTAACTGTTTCAAAGAAGTTGACCAAGTTTAACAGGCGTGATCACCCTTTGACAAAATCAAACTGTGTGGGGTCAAGTATTTAGAGGTTGCCAATGTCCTTGTTTATAAAGTCCATGATAATATGTTCCATGGCCTTACAGATCAGGCTAGTTAGGCTGATGGGCCTATAATTGCCTGGGTCAGTGGGTGCTCCTCCATTTGGCTGGGATGAAGCTAGTACTCAGGCTTTGGTTGAATAGGGTGCCTAATGGAGCTGAGATCTCACGCCTGAGTTCATGTGGGATGTAACCAGGAATGGTTTCAGGTCCCATGGAGACTGTATTTTTTGCCTTTGAGAGGGCATTAATGACCTGCTCCCTGGTGATGAGGGGAGCAGGTGTTGGGGATGTCCTGGTTTTCTGATGGGGGGGACAGGGGGAGTGAAGTTCTCACTGATCCTGTCTGCTAGCAGGTTGGCTATATCTAAGGCATTTGTGTATGTGGTGTTCTTGACCACCATTTCAGAGCATATTTGAATGTTACCTTTGAGACTGCGGACATATGTGAAGAAGGCCTTGTGATTGTCCTTAGTGGATGTGGCCAATTTGGAATCGAAGTTAACCTTAGAGGATTTCACCAGTGACCTTATTTGCTTAGTCAGACAAAGAAGAGATTGCTTCCAACTTGGCATCTGCTTCTTCTTGGTCCTGGACAGTAATTTTTTCCCTTTTATTATAGAGTTTGTTTATTGCTGCTGTCAACAAGACAGGTTTACTCTTCCTTGAGGAAGATGATTTGGTACTGTCAGGTATTGCTGAGTCCATACAGCTATGTAGGTGCTCATATAGTTTTCTGGTGTAGGCTTGGACATTAGTGTTAGTTCCACCTGAAGGAATGGTAGCTGTGAAGCTGCTTATACCTGCTCGCAGGAGATTGTAGTCAGCTTTGTAAAAGTTTTTTTGTTTGACCCTGACAATGGGGGGGTCAGAGAAGATGGTGACTTTGAAACTGATCACTTTATGGTCAGATCTTACCAAGGAGGATGACACTGTAGGGGTGCTACAGTGGCTACTCATGCTGGTTAGTACCAAGTCCAGGATATTTTCACTTCTCATGGGAGTGTCTACCAGCTGATTCAATGCATTGGCATTGACGAATTCAAGAAATTTCTGGGCATTCATGTCTGGGCTAGAATAGGTCTCCCACTCTATGGTTGGGAAGTTAAAGTCACCCAGGATCAGGGTAGAGGATTGAATCTTGATGGATTCAAGTAAGTCCAGATAGGTGGAGTGGGTGTCCTGAGTCATGGCTAGTGGTCAATAGCTAGCTATGATTTGAATATATGTTTTGTCAACAGTTAACTGCACTTGAAGTGTCTCCTGTGCATCATACCATTTGACCATCCTGGAGGTGTGTTTGTCTTTGATAAATATTGACACTCCACCTCTATTGGCTTTGCAGCCCTCCATTTGGGGTCTGAAAGTATGGTAGGATGAGTAACCTGGTAAGGCTGGGGTGCTCTCCGCAGCTTTGAATCAGGTTTCTGTGACTGCACAAATGTCAGCAACCTTCAGGGTGAGGAATGCTTGCACTGAGTGCAGTTTCATGCTAAGACTCCTATTATTTAGCAGCATGACCTTTAAATTTTTTTAGAAGAATTTTTCATGTTGGTAACTTTGTGCTCATGGTTTTGCCTAAAAAAGGCACTATGGGGGAGGCAAGAACCTTTGCCAGAAGCCTGAAACCCAGGGGAGACAGATGAAAGCCATCTCTGGCAAAGCATCGTGGTCTGTCAATCATGTCTTCCCAGGCTGTCAGGCACTGAATCCACTTGGAATGACACCAGAAACTAAGACAATTGTTAAAGTCAATCATTTTCTGTTTGTATTGCGGCATCATTCTAGGTGATGGGAGGATGCTGCTTAAGGCTAGGGACATACCTGCCTGGGACACATATTCAGCTCAATCATGGCTCTCTTTGTGTAGTCCAGAGAGGTACATCTAAAGTCATTCACACCAACATGGACTATGACAGAGTCACAACAGTACCTGCTGTTAAGCAACTTGAGTGCGTGCATGATATTGTGGATTCTAGAACCTGACAAGCAACTTATCGTGACTTTCTCCTTGTCTAGACTGGTGAGGGGCACATCTGTGTGTCTCACGATAGAGTCTCCTATGATTAGTATGTTGGGTTTGTGGCTGGGCCTTAGAGGTTGTGAGACACAGGTGTGTGTACTATGTGTGGTGCTTGTTGCTGTGGGCTGTGTGTGTTTTTGCTTCAGAGGTCTCTTTTCTTTAGGCATGTTTTTGTTGGGAACCTGTGCATATGTAGGAGTGTGATGTACATGTGTGGGTGATGTTAGAGGTGTGGTGTTTGTCATGTTTGCGCAAACAACCTTCTTAGTGACAGCAAGGATGCTAGGTTCATAATATAATTGCACCTCTCACATATTGTGTTCCTAAGTGGTGGTAGTAGAGGATTGTCTGTGTACACAAGGCAGTTCTTACACTGTCTGACTAGCAGGAGAAACCATAGGGAATTGTCCATCCATGGTTGTTTGAATCTGTGGAAAAGAGGTCAGGGATAGTAGAGTGGGTACTATCTGAGGAGAGTACCTATAGTTGTGAGTAGGGCTTGATAAAATCAATACAGTAGCTACAAGCAAGGGCCTCACTTACACAGGAGTGTTGGTAAGGAAAGAAATGCAGCTGAGATACCTTGCAAAGGGTTAAAACAGTGCAGCGGTGGTGTGTGGCACACAACAAGTACAAGCCCATGCAAATGCAGGGTTTAAATACCACAAAAATGAAAGTAAAATAGAAACACTGGAATTGACCAATCAACCCTTGCCCCACACCCTATGCAAGACCAGTTCCAACCAGTTCACTTACTCCCATTAAGTGCAGGTAGGCCCTGGCTAACACAAGATGGCGTAGCAGGAACACAGGAATCACACAAACAGATCTGGATATAGCAAAACTGGTAACCAGACTATGCTAAATATAATTAAACTCTGTTTAGGTCGATTTAGCACAGGAAAACAGAAACACGCTTAAATATAACAGTAGCAAACAAGAGCAAACTGATTGAAACAAATTAACCAATTAGCCAGTAAAAAAGCTCAACACTGAGCCCTGTTTCAGCAACCTTTAATCATACAAGTTCTAACTGCACACTTCTGCCACTAGGGTGCAGGGGAACCCTCTCCAAAAAAGATGGCTTGGATTAATGCTCAAGTTATACAAACAGAGCTAGAGTCAGCAAGTCTAAATGTAGTCTATGCTACAGCAAACAAGGTGCACCAAATTCAGAAAAAGAGATTTATTGGCTACTAACAAATAAGCACATAAGTATCATTTTGCAAATCTCTCCCCTTAAACTGCTCACCAGGCTAAAAGCCATTTTGATAAAATTGGCTTGAATGCACTAATACTGCCTGCACTGATTTTAGTATCAAATTAGTGATTTTTTTTTTACTATAATTAGTTTACTGGTTCTTGCTGCTGGCAGACAAAGGTGTCCAGGCTAGCTGTTTGGTACTGAAATTTAAATACTCAGTAGCAAGTCCACCAAGGCATTATTCTAATGCTGAACTCCAAGCAGTTATAGTTACTCTGGCCTCCAGAGTCATTCCTCGCAGTATCATGGACCAGAACTACCCCACAACTTCTCTAGCCAGCCTGATTTAGATGGGTAGCTTGAGACAGTGTAAAAAACTGTCTCATGCTATCTGATGTTCATCTGCTATTCAAGTAGCATAACACACTCTGTGAGATATGTCCATATATACTATCCTAGAGGCAAAAACCTCACACACAGTAAACCCAAACACTAAAATCTTCATTGGAACACCAAACATCACATCTCCCCAAGGCCATCACAATACACATAATCTGTCATATGCTGAAGTTCTAAAGATTATCTTGTTTAAACATCAAATATCTCCAAAACACAACACAGGCATAAAGCACACTCAGCATATTAGGCCTACTTCCTCACATAACATAAGGAGTTCAAAGTCTCAGATGAAGAGTTAGGCAGACATTGACCCAACCAAACATTCCTGTTATAGGTGTCTCCATTGTAAGATATACAGATGTGACTCTTACCAGGCTGAGTATGAAAAGAGTAATGATTATGTGCTTGTTTGGTAGCAGGATCTGTCAGATCATGCATGCACTCAAGTCATTGAGCAGCAAGTACTAGCATGACTTTGTTATAGATTCATAGGTAAGTATTAGGTAAATTGCTTTTGTGGGCAATTTTAAGCCTAGCCAATTATCTCAGTTGAGAATCAAACCCTGCACCTTGAGTCTGTAAGGCAAACACCTTAACTATTATTCCAGCTCCCAACTCCTTCATAGTCATCCCAGTGTCAACAACTTGAGGTGTACCTCTTGGATTATATGAAGAGCAAGATGACAGATCTCTCAGACTATGTGTCCAAAGCAGGTATGAACCTAGCATTGAGTAACATTCTACCTTTTCAAGGAATTATGCCGCGATATGAAAACAAAATAATTGACTTCAATAATTAGGTTATATTTGTCAGCCTGGGAAACTATGAAATACATGACCGTGCTGCTTCATCAAGGGATGACCTGTATCTTTCCCCTCTAGGGTTTTGATTATTGGTAAAGACATTGTCCATGCCCATAGTGCCTTTTTTAGGCAATGTCATCCTGACAAACCTACCAACATAATGAAACAAGCAAAAGAAAACATGGAGGTTTTACTGATCAGTGCTAAGAGCATGAACAATAATTCCAGTCCCTAGAAGCCCTTCTCACTCTGGAAGACATTAACATCCGTGTAGTGACGACACATGGTTTAAAATAAAAAAGCAAAGAGCACTCCAGCTGTGCAGGACTACAACATCCTCCACATGTTTAGACCAGCTACTGAGCAGGAGGGGAAAAAAGGTGGAGGTGTCTCAATCTACATCCAGAAGAAACTCATATCAAGGTTAATAAAGCAGCATGAAGCACTAGAGCTTCTTCAAGTCCAAATAACCATCAGAAAGGTCCCGTACCACATCTTCGCTAGCTATAGAACTCCCCCTGTGACAAAGGAAAACCACAACATCTATCTACAGGAACTATAATCACTCAATATTAAACCTAATACCATTTTCCTAGGTGATCTAAACTGTCCAATTATAGACTGGAAAACCTGCTCCACCACCATTAGTGCACAAGCACAGAAATGCCTGAACGTTGTCAATACAAATGCTCTGGAACAATCAGCGTACCAGCTAGGGGGATTAATATCTTGGATCTTGTCCTTACTAATATGGGAGCATCTTACACCATCCCTTGTGTATATTTATCACTTGTTGGGTCTGACAATAAAGCAGTCTCATCAAAATAAAAATGAAACCAGAGATCTCTTCCACCCAAGGTACCTTTAGAAATTTCTTTAAGACAAACTACCTACTCCTAAGTGATACATTGCCAAGCTTTATATGCCTACCAAACCCAGTTAACTCCACTGAATATGCAGAAATGTACACCACCATACTATACCAGCATGTAAACCATGCAGCTGTACTCCATAGGAGCAAGTGCAAGCAAACTGCTGAAATAAACTCACATAGTGGAAACATAATATCAACAAGCTTTATGATAAAAGGAAAAGAATTTTGACCAAAAGTAAGAAGACTAATTCCTAGAGCTCTAGAGCCCTTGTCACTGAAATAAACAAACAACTCACAAGCTTAATAAAATCCACCAAAGCCATGTTTGAGTGTAAAATAGCTACCCAAGCCAAGGGCAATCACAAGGCATTTTCGTAATCTCCAAAGCACAGCACAGCAATGCAGTGAGCTGATTACGAACAATGTTACCTTCACCGAGGCTGAAGCTATCACTAATCTAGTGGCCTATAAATTTAGTTCTAACTTTACCCTTCTCTCCCCTCCATCTGTCTATCAAGATATACCTGAAACTGTCTCACCTCCAGCTGTCACACAAGACCGGATCATAAAAGTACTATCAAAAGCTAAAAATACTGCATTGATGGATCCTGACAATATCCCTAGATGCATTTTAAATAGCATGAAGTACAATTTAGCCATATTACTAACAACCCTGTTCAATCTCAACCTCCTTTCAGGTTTTGTATCAAATGAATGGAGAACAGCTACAGTCATTTTCCCTGCATAAGAGAGGACTTTCCACAGACCCAGGCAATTACAGGCCCATAAGTCTCACCAGCCTCATATATAAAACCATGGAAAGACATATCATGGAATTTTTTATTCAGGACATGGTCGAAACACTAGACCCATCTCAGTTCAGATTTGTCAAGTGCAGGTCATGCTCACTTAACCTGGTGGCCTTTTTTGAAGAGGTCACCAATGAGATGGATAAAGGCAGAATGATATACACCACATAACTCAACCTAGCCAAACTTTTGACACTATTCCATACTTAGGTATAGTAGAAAAGCTAAATAAACTGGGAGTAAACGAATATGTCACCCACTGGATTGCCAACTGCCTCACAGATACAATGCAGATAATCAGAATAAGGGAAGTTACTTCCACAAAGAGACCATTTGCCAGGTGAGTCCCCCAGGGTTCTGTGCTGGGACCTCTCATGTTTAGCATCTACTTCTCTGAATTAAAAGCCAATGCTAAAGGGCTCTGGCTGACTAAGCTTGCAGATTACTGACTGCAAGCTAGGAGCAGTTGTTGAATCTCCACCTTACTTAGCCATCCTGCAGGAATGTTTTTCTCAAATAAATAACATGGTCTGAAACTAAAGTCCACAAACTGCATTATTGTATTCTTTGGAAAGTCATCTATACCAAGGGAATACCACATTGACGATATGCCCCTAAGAGTTGACCCAGTTGTTTGGAATTTGGGAACTTATGTGGACAGTGACCTTATGCCAGTCATTAAATATAATGCCCCCTTTGGCATGTATCTGTCCAGACACATGCAACAACATGGTAAGAGTTATGGGAGCTAGGCCTGACTCTAAACTGGTTACAAATGGCATTCCCTAGGGCTCAGTCCTAGGACCCCTCCTGTTCAGCATATACTTCTCAGAGGTACAGGTAAGCACAGAAGGACTATGGCTGACCAAGTTCGCAGATTACTGCAAACTAGGGGCTATAACTGACTCTCCGGTGGACACAGACATCCTCCAAAAGGGTCTCACTGAGACAGATACCTGGTGTCAAAACCATGGCATCAAGCTAAATGCCAAAAAGTGCATAGTCACCCCCTTTGGAAAAAATAAAGTACCCACAAACTACTACATAGGTGGTAGCCCCCTAAATAAGGAAGGAGGAGTATAAGTCTAAGATGACTTCCCTGTTTAGTTTAGCAGAAGCATATCGGTATCAAGTGGGAATGGAAGTCAGACCAGAAGTAGATATAAATCATGGAACAACTGAATGGGCCAAAAAGCAAAAGAAAGACTAAAAGTTGAGGGATCAGATGAGAAGAGAAGAAATGTGAAAAATGCATAAATATAGTTGCAAATTACAGAAAACTCTTGGAACAATCTCAAGTCAACCAGGACTGAATGCAGGAATGGTTAAGGAGAGATGAATTTAAACCAAACAATGAAAGGCTAATATTGGTGGCCCAGGATAGTGGACTACATGCACATTGTGTTATAAAGTCCATTGAACATGTGGGAGAAACAGACAAATGCAGATTTTGTAAAACAGAATTGCACACAGTCGCACATCTTGTTACTGGATGTGATATACTAATGGCAGAATGAATGTATACTGAAAGGCATACTAATGGGGCAAGACTGTTGCAATGGGGATTGTGCAAACATTACAAGATAGAGGTAGCCAAGAAACATTGGAAATATGAATCTCAAAGAATTACCGAAAATGAACAAGTTATAATCACATGGGATTATTCAATATCAATGGCTAAAGCAAGTACAAGTAAGAAAACTAGCTATAGCAGTCAAAGAAAAAAAGGACAGAAATATAATTAATTATTGAAATAGCTACAGATAGCAATCATAATATTCAGCTTCCTGAGAAACATAAAGTCATAAAATACAAGGATGTGGAAATAGAAATAAGAACTGTGTGGGATAAAGACACCCAGATTGTTTCAATAGTAGCAAGAGCAAAAGGGTTATAACAAACAATTTTCAAGTGTACTTAAATATGATCCAAAAACACGTAACTCGTGAAATGCAGAAGGAGACAATTCTGAGCATATTAGTACTCTTGGCAAACATCACAAATTAAAGCAATACTATTCTCATGCCCCCCTTTAAAGGAATGCGGCCCATTCCTGTCATGGTATTAGAAATTCAAAACACTTGGTAGAAATTAGAAAAGAGGAAATATCAGAAATGATGCACAGTGACAGAAGACAAGCAAGCTTTTGTAAAGCACAGGTGAAAGACAACATAATTCTAGCAGCAAGTATTAGAGTGCAGACAAAGATATTGCTTACCAGCAGAAAAAAAGCAGACACATCTGACAGTCAACATGATTTTTTATTTCTATTGTTGACAAAACTCTCCTGTTTTACTCTGGTGTTCTGTGCAGACTTAAACTTGAAAGGGAAATGGTCCTTTTTTAATCTGCTTCAGTAGGTCAGGGGAATGAAAGGTATTTTCTTTTCTATTATGAATTCAGTTCATACATCTGTTGAATACCTTCATGTTCCATTACACTAGGATGTTGTTAACTAAGAAAATAGAATGATAACTATTAAATTAAAAGATAATAAAAATGATTGTCTGTACAATCATTTAACTTGTTACATGTCATTCTCAGCAGTGGTTTCTGTCAGAAAACTATGATTCCTTATTACTGGCGGTTGTCCCCTAGTCTGGTTTTCTCATTGGTTTCAACTGGTTCAGAAGACTTATCATATACAAGACATAGCCAGCAGTAGTTTTTGTGCATGTCACTTGATTTTTCTTTTTATGTAAAGTGGAATATCATTAAAGTACTTAACACCTTAGTCTCCATGACCTAGAATGTCTTCACACTGGAAATGAAATCCAGGAGGCAAATTTCTAAAATTAATTTAGGGTGGTCCATAGTTCTGAGGATCACACTTGCATAGCAATGGTTCTCAAAAAGCAATGCTACACCTATATATTAATTCAGTAACTGCAAGTTATTCATGTTAAATAAGTAAATGTGAAGGCATTTTTAAAAAATGCCCATGTAAGGCAAAATCATAAGGTAGCTGAAATTACTTCTTAAGAAAGTGTGAATATTATATGAAAACATACATGCTCATACCCTGTTGTGCATTTTCTGCTATTTTGAATGAATGAAGATATGTGCAAGCACATGTCAACTACTTAAGGCAAGTGACACTCAGCTTTTATCATTAACTTTTAAAATATTTATTAATTTAACATTTGTTGAACTGTACAGAGCCTAGATATGGGAATTATGTGCACAGCCAGGATGCTAGGCAGATTCATTGATGATGTACCACCATGCATCACACACTACCTGGCAAGCATACATACAGTGGTACCACTCCTCTGTGGACCATAGGGGGTCCGAATTGCAACATGGATGCAATCTATCATACTAAGCACCTCAGGGAAATGTGCCATCTTATAAAAGGCACCAGAAAATGGATGTACTGATTCACATGTGCCAACAGTACATCCAGGAACTGCTGAAGTATCCTCGAGTCAGAACCCTATGAGATACCTAACGTGTCCCCAGTCTGTCTCTGGAAGGGTTACTTGGCAAGTAAAATGAAAGATGAGCAATCCTCAGCAGCAAAAAAATAAATAAATATATAAATAAATAAATACAATGAATAAATATTTCTGAATTTTTGCATTGAGAAAAAATATTTCTGATTTTTTGTTACTGAGGAAAAATATTTCCGATTTTTTTGTTACTGACGATCACTTGTCTGTGATGAATAAAGGCTTGTTGCTTTGGAACACTACCTGGGTTTCATGATTCTTGGAAAGTATTGTGACTGAGCTCATCAACAAAGTTTTAAGATCACAAGTTTCTTTAATTTTTTTTATATTTTAGTTTATTGCTAGAGAGCTGCAAACCCTACTAGAAACAGAATGCTCACCAGCCATAGAAAGAGCTGTCATGATTCAATCCAGATGTCTGAATGCATTGTATTCAAGGCATTTTATATTCAAATGTTTAGACTTCAGTGACCAAAAACACATTTTGAGGAAGTCTGGACCACAGTGCAGCACTTATTTTTTATGAAACAAAAAACACTGGTTCCCTGTTTAAGATGGGCTAGGAAGCTGGGCTTTGGAATAATGCTGCAATATACAGCAATGATGCAAGTTATAAAGGGTCATGGACAATTCATTTCTTTATACCACTGGATGCAAAAAGGTACCTTAAAGTCTGGGAAGAATCTAATAAGAAAAATACATATGCTGAGGTATGAAAGCTCATTACTGCATCTATGGACTTGAAATGTAAGGATCGTCAAACTAGTGGGTCTCTTATCAGATCCCCAGATCTGATGAAGGCAAAGGTAGTAGAGATACCTATTTTAAAACCTGCTAATTTAAGGAGGGTGGGGTGCAAAGCAGAATCCACTGCTTTTGGCAAAATCTGTAACATTAAAAAAAGAAAAAAAAAACTCTGCGGTGTCATTTCAAATGCAGAAGGAAAGCAATATTGACTTTGGAGGGCCAGCAATAGCAGGTGCAGCAGACATGTCTGCATAGCTAATGAATTCCAAATTATGAGACTAAATGGTGTCTGAGACTGGCCAGAGTGGACAGTGGACAATAATAATTTGTAGTAGGACTCAGCATTATGTTTTGGTTTCCTGCAGTGCACTGTTGGGGGATAATGAAAAAATATGCAAAGAAAAAGAGTCTTCTATGAGAATGCTTCAGATGAGTTACTTTTAGGAGCAGTCTGTGATGACTGTTCTCTGTGTAAAACTACTGCTTTTGACTCTTTTATGATAATAGCACATCAAAGGATGGAGGGGAAAGGTAAAAGGTAATTGAATGTGGTCTTATTGTGATAATGCATGTGTTGGACATGGTTATAATAATGGCCAGCCATCTGCATATCACATTGGTGTTTCTTTTCAATGCTCATATAATGGGAAGAGATGTCAAGGAGTTGATAGCAGTGCATATTCATGGCATGACTGACACACCTGGGTAAATCAGGCTATCAAGTCAGAACCCATTATATTTATACTTCTCTTTGATACACAATTTCGTAGTTAATAATGTAGCTAATAAACAGAAAAAGATAAAGAGGAAGTATTCTAGGGTTGCCTGGGCCATTGGAAATTACATATTAATACTACTAATGTCCTGCTACCAAAATATGCCCTCAAGTGGACAAATGGGATGCAACAAGAAAGTTAAATGTTCATGTAGCAAATCAAGCATTTAAATAACAGTATAATATACTAGATAGAAAAAGTAAAAGCAATAATCATATAAACAAGTATAATAAGTAACATAACAACAGAGGATTTAACCCAATGTGTCAATTATACAATATTTATATTCCATATAGGTTTGAACTTTGTCGAAGCATCTGTGTTCTACACACATATTGTATTAAATCCAATTTGAGTAGAAGAGAGAGAGGCTTAGCCCACACCCTAATTTATTACTAAGTTACCATGCATTATGAACATACATTGTGGCAGGTACTCAGCGAGCTATCCATCCTTAGATGGCTCATGCTGTTCCCATTTGCTCATCTGAATAATGACTGCGGCTGTACTCTTCTTATTATATTACCTGGCTGTGGCTTCACCCTTCTTATAATATTACCTGGCTTTTTACATAATCAAGAATGACACAATACTAGTGTATGCGGGTATATCGTGTTACTGTTAGTGTAAACAAAAATGCTTGACAATGCAACCGTAATTCTTAAACCTTTCTGCAGACAAATGTATAGCATTGTCTGGCAGTTGAGAGCCTGATTGTTCCTGATCAGCAGACCTGTATTTTCATGTTCCAATATGACTACATGAAAAGACGCCAGTATTAGTAGTAAGCAGTGAATTCATCAGGGATTATTTAGAGGGGACACTTATATTATAGCTAAAGCACTTGAAATTTGATAAATGTATCCTCTCAATTATGTGTTCTATCTAGTCATTAACTGTAAAACAACTTTTCTGAGAAACATTGTTGTAATGCCAGTTAATTATTTTAATTAAATATTTCTATATACAGTCATAAAGCAATTACCAGGATAAATGATACTTTAGCAGTGCATGGATCACCATAGCTATCCGCTGATGTTAAAGGAAAAACAAGCTTCTTAAACACCTTTTTGACGTAATAAAGGTATTACCCCATAGTTTAAATACATTTTCCCCGGGATTCATGAACCTTGCGCCAGGCGCCCGCATAGCGTTGGCGTTATAACGCCAAATATGGCTGCTGAGCGATTCAGGTATGAATGAATTCCACGTGCACTACCGGCGTGCGCCGGACCGTCTCCGCCCCCCGGCGTAGGTATGCAAAACACACTGTGTGCGGTATTGCACCATGCAAATGAGGGCAATAGCGATCCACGAAGTGGCGCAGGCGTAGCGTAAGGGCACGGAAATGTAAACCAAAAAAAACGGTTTACATTTACCCAAACATACCGGAGGAGTAACGGAAGGCTGTCAAAGTCAGGTATCATATAGGTGCAATATGCCAATGTGGAAAGGCACCGAGAATGTCCAAAGAAAATATGCACAAAATGTAAAAATGACATAAATGGCACGACGTAGAAAGAACAGCAGACCCCGGGATGTGTGCACAGAAGTTGTAAAGCAATGAAATAATATGATAATGTCCGAAAAGAGCATTAGAACACAAATCAGCTGCACAGCCACCACACACCATAGTATGTATGTAAAGCTGCAACCCCAGCGCAATGGTTGTCAAGGAGTGGAGGCGGTGTCCGCGCCGTAACCAGGTATTAGTAGTTAATTCCATGCAAATGAGGCAGATAATAGTCAATCGCAAAGACGGCGCCAGCGTAAGGATGGAGCAAACGGCGTAGCGGTACTACACCGAGGAGTGGCCTACACCAGATACATGTCAACCACACAGGGGTGTGCCACCGTAGGAGGAAGGATATTGAGGACAGCAAATCTGGGCTGTACAATGCACATCACAACATCATGACTGGCGTGTTAGGAAATAGATGCTGACAGTACAGAATGCGCGACAAATGCATGTGCGCGAGGATGACTACGTTCCCGAAACCAGTCATGTGACGGCCTCACCGCCAACAACCAGGGATATAGGAAGGTAATGCGGAGAATACGAGGAAATGCGGAAGCAGTGTAAATGCATCCGTAACGAGCAATTAACACCAATCAATGCAGGAAGGGCAAACGCCGTCAGCTGATAAGTCTGCATGCAGACTCCTGCAGAACGGGAAACGGAGGCATTTGAGAGCAAAGATAATAGGGGATGTAGTAGAAATGCAAAGATCAAAGAACCGAAATAGCACAGCCAAGTACAGAGGTAGCATAACTGCGGCTGCAGATAAAATGCATCATATGCCATGTGCCTGCAGGATGCAGTAATGTAAGATGCCAGGCGAAGGCAATGCAGGCAACTGTAATGTAACACTACAGGCAGTACCGTTGCAGCTGCAAGCGTAAAACCACGGAAATAATCCACGGATAGGGACGCACAGACACACCCAATGACCTCACCGGGTATACAGCACAACAGTAATAAATGTGAATGCGCACAACACACAGCGCGATTTCCCAAACGCCGCACCGTAGGGTGTAAACAGACGGGAACTTTTAACATGTATATGCTGGGTGCCGCCGTGGCCGTGATGCATAGGTATGTGGCAGAGACAGACGGAGTTGCGGAGGGTGGTGCCGACAACAACCGTAGGCCTCACAGGAGAAGGAGAGTGTTCAGACCAAGGGTGACCTACCAGGGCTGCGAGACCTGGAGATAGTAGAGCGCTACAGGGTGGACAGGGACACGTTACAGCAAATAGTGGAGCTGTGCCGGCGCCTGAGAACAAGAGACAACAGAGGGGAGCCCATCCCAGTGGACACAAAGGTATGTGTGAGCTTGCGAATACTGGCTACAGGTACCTTTCAAAGGCCCACCGGGACATAATGGGCATCTCACAGGCATCAGCATCCAGGGTACTACACCAGTTCCTGGATGCCATGTTACCACATGCCCATGAGCACATAAAGTTCCCCACATCTCAGGAGGAGTTGGCTAGCAATATGCGCCGCTTCCACCGTGTGGCACAATACCGGAGGTCCTGGGTGCGATAGACTGTACGCACATAGAAATCAAGTCACTACCTGCAGAGCAAGGTAGTCGCTACATAAACCGCAAGGGATACCCTCCATCAATTGCCAGGTCGTGCAATGCGCAGGGCATTATCATGGATGTGTGTGCGGCAGCCCTGGAAGCTACCACGACTCCCATATCTGGCATGCCTCACAGCTGTACCAGGTATTCGCCAGTGGGGACATCACACAAGGTCACCTTGTGGGGATGCTGGCTACGCACTGGAGCCGTGGTTGATGACACCCATCAGAAATGCACACACACACATGCAAGAACGCCATAATGAGGCACACGCACAAACGAGAATAATCATAGAGCGTGTGTTCGATGTTGAAATCACGGTTCCGGTGCTTGGATACATCCGTGGAGCCTTGCAGTACTCGCCAGGCACAAGTGCCCACATATTCATAGTATGTTGTATGCTACACAATATGATTCTGCGGAAACAGCTGCTGCAGGGACATAATGCCGGAGGGCCACCAAGTCCGCCACAACTGCCAGGGCAAGCACAGGCACAGGGCGTGCGGCGCCACGGACACCCTGAGCCAGCCCCAGTAGGTAGACAGAGGCGCACTCCAATATGCCTACGCCCTGGCAAAGAGGGAACGTATAGCACATACTCTGACAGTGTAGGCCCCATGGACTGACACCTCCTGACCTGCACACACAGTAAAATGGACGCCACACAAACATGTCCGCCCGTAATGTGTACCGTATGTGCGGACGATGTGTGACTCCAACAAAGGCACCAGCCAAACACTGCACACCCAATAGCCAGCAGAGCATGGAACGCCAACACGTCAACGCACGCCGGTTCAACAGCACACGGCGTAGCCATATGCTGCCACTATCGCCGCAAGTTGACCACACATGTACGCATGTGCATACACAGATACGGAAATACATATCAGTACACATGTAGAAATATATGTACGCATACACAGATAGAAAGTACAACAGGGTAATATGGAACCCAGGGATGCAAGTTCACAGATAAGTAAGACGCGAAATCACCACATATTAAACATAGTGACCGACAACCCGATCATCCTGGAGGGTGGGCAGGGCAGGTAACGCCAGCCATGGAAATGTTAACCTGCATCAATACATATCCGCTGTCGGGATGGTCACCAGTCCACGGTACAGTAACGGGATATGTGTAGGGTCACCACCTGTCCCACGTTGTGAGGGACAGTCCACCTTTGGGCAGTTGTGTCCTGCAAAACATTGACAAAATGGCAAATGTCCTGAGATTGTAGGACAAAACCATTTCCCATAATTACTGTATTAGTTGCACAAAACAGTTATATTGTAGAAGAAACATCTAAATATGATAATAAACAGAATAAGCAACTGTAATGCTACATCGTCAGATTCCGTCAAAAAGTGAATCGCTGTCCTTTGTACTGGCCGTGGGTGTGTTGGCATGCAAAATCAGACGTTTCTACTAAAATTTCCCACATTGGCCATTTGAAAAGGTGGCAACCCTACATATGTGCGTGTCATATCCATAGGACATGAGTGCGGAGATACACGCCGCCACCGGCGATGCGCCAACGAGGTATTGTGTTCAACCGTCGGTGCGAAAGCGGAAAGCATACCAGTGAAGTGTACGACATTATGAGGAACGCACCTCATTCGGGTGTAAAACAGTTCATGTTCCTCGCAGTACCTACAAGTTCCACATTGAAAATGTCTCTCAAACATCCATTGTTAGGAATGTATATAAATGACATCCTGGTAAATAGAATGTACTCATAGTAAGTCAGTAAAGGTTCTTCACTGTAAGTAAATCAGCATATCATAATCAACCTATGACCTACTTAGCTGAAGTTGTCACTATGCCATTACTATGTGTTCCACATTATGCCCATGTGTTTCACATTACTACTGTGTGTGTTCCCCACTCCGGAAATAGAAGGTTGACAGCCATGGCGGCAATATGTGTATGTGTGAGGTGAGGTTGTCGTGTGTTCCGCTGTGTGTGTGTAATGTGTGTGCCAGTGTAAACTGTGTATGAAGGTGACATGTCACAGGCGGAGTGTAATAACAGGCGAGGCATACAGTACAGGAACCATAGGCGATGTACAGCAGTACCCACAAAGTAGTACTGGCATCTCCTCAGTGGCTATGCACGTGGCGACGTAAAATGATGCAAAGCGCAAATGTCCCAAAGTGTACCACAGGGCCATAGCAAACCGGAGATGCAAAGGACGATGTACATGTACAAACCACGACCGTAGGTATGGCGGCCATAACGTAGTCTCCACACGGTCTGTTGGCAACGCTACACAGCATCAGGCATGTACGGCGAAAATACGAATGTGCCATCCCGCCCCCGAACGAGAACACTTACGGTCCGGTAAATACCGCGGTGTGTTCCACGACCGCGACGTAAGCAAGCGGCACACGAATAGGAGGCTACCGGTAGCATACAGTCCGCCCCAAGTATAGGACCACAATCACCGTGAACTATCAGCGACAAAGTGCCAATGGATGGTAGGCACGGACGGACATGCGCAGATATATAACCGATGTGAAGGCGGAATACGTGCAGGAAGCACACATGCAGGCGATACCGACAGCAGACGACATCAACAAAACAAACATTCCCGAACAACAGACAGGTAACCCGCAGCTCCCCAAGCAGGGATGGAGCACACACACAAGCATATCTGGTATGTGTAAATGCAAGACTCACACCCCGCACTGCCACCCACATCCGCAGATATACCCCATTGCACATATCAAAGGGATAACAGCTAAAACCGTAGCAAACACATACAGGCAGTGAATGACAACGGCATACCCACAACAAGCTCATGGGGAACACTAGCAGCGGCTGATGCATCCATGCATTCGCTATGTACAGGAAAATAACAGCCATGTAACACATTTGAATGCACAACGCCATCGACAGACGCCGCCAGGACACGGGGACCCACATGTCGAACACAATACCATACCCAACACACACAATCCACGGCTAACACCACAGCGAAATGTACCCGACACCACACATAGCGGATGCAGTCACACAAACATGATACAATACATACCATCCTCACTAAGGTATTGCAAATAACCAACGGCCACACGAGGAAAGAACCATGGCCTAGTGCCGACGCCAGAACGAACGAAAGGAAGGGGATCACCGCTGATATGCGATAAGTACACACCGAGGAACAGCTATTGGCCTGATTAACCCACATGGATCAGGCGACGCGAATTAATATAAGGAAGACTCCCTGGATATCCAAACCGTATGTTCATACCGAACCCATACGAACTCGAGAAACAGAATCAAGGGAATTGAGTCGAACGCAGAACAAAAGGCCGGAAAGGTATGTCGAACCCACGAATTGTACTGGTGTGTAACGCACGATACGTATGACGAATCTGTACAGTATGTGAACGGTGTGTGTAGGTAAAGATACCTGTCCATCAGGCAGAGAGAGGCGAAGGTTGGATATGTAATGCTAAACGCGCAGGATACCAACAACTGTGGACAACGTGTGCACAGCAGTGGGACAACATGTAAACACCCGGGATAACCCCAGGGCCGGCTTGCCACCCTTTCAAAAGGCCAAAGTGGGAAACCGACGGGACACACTTCAGATGTTACAGGTGGACACATACCCATGGTCAGTACAAAGGTTAGAACTCTACTCTTTTGCATAAAGAAAGGTGTATTCTTGTAGCAGTTCAGTTGCTTATTGTGTGTCTTGTAACAGTTAGGAATGTACATACATAAATAAGTATGTTATGCAACTCTTACATAAGAATGGGATATAGTGATGTCCCACAATCTCAGGACATTTGCCATTAGTGATAAAGTTTGTCAGGACACAACTGCCCAAGGAGGGACTGTCCCTTGCAAAGTGGCACAGGTGATAACCCTACCCCAGGTCTGCCATAGGGGTTGCAAACACAGAACAATGCCACCACCCACGCCGATGCTGGCAGTGGATATCCAACACTGAAGTGCCACAGCAGGATAGGACAGTTATGTATAGTGTCACAGCACACATGTGCATGGGCATATACCGTCGATGTCATACGGAATGTGCACGACGGCACCTATCCCACGCAGTAGGAGCGACTATGTCAAGTATGTGTAATGCAAAGCTGGCATGATGGATATGTTCAGAGATCATAGACAGTATCACAGGCATAGCATGCATGATGGAACGATGGGCTAATGTTATATACATACACAAGATATGTATGGCCTGCACATATGGGACAATGTAGTAGCAGAATAGGTACCCGAAATGGAGGTACCAGCAAGTGACCATGTCCAAACGGTCCATAGCAGGTGCAATGTGTGCCACAATGATGTCCAGCAGTGCCGTGTGTAAACACATGTGCAATGTACACAGTACTGATACCCCCCCCCCATGGTAGTGTCCACTGAACGGCAGAACTGGATGTCAACTGTCATGTCTATACAGTACGTCCGCTGTGGTGGTACCATGGGTCTGTGTCACCCTACCAGCAAGGCAGCTATGACACGACTAGTGACACAGTGTGCCCCTGTGGGATGTGCACAGGACCTATGTCCCACAGCATGGTGTGTGTCCAGTCTGTGGATGTCACACAGACGCCCGGGCTGAGCAATGTGGCATGTGTGCACACATGCAGGACTGCTCCTCCCCCCCTGCCCACAGCAAACGCCATGTAGGAGTAATACATGCATCAGTACTGTGGAGAACATGGGCCATGGCAGAGTACATTACACCCCTGTGTTAGTGGCATCTAGGTGAGCACAGATGTGTTACATGACTGTCATTTGCATATGTAAACTGTCTGAGCTGGGTAGAGAGCACAGCATGACTATACTGACACATGTAACGTTGTATCCATTGTGTAAGGTACACCACACATGTGTTATTGTAACATGGCCTGCGTGTACATGTGTGTATGGCACAGGTACAAGGGCACCCAAGGTATCAGCTACACAAACGGTCCAGAAATGTGTAGTCCTGCACATGTGTACCCACACTATGGTGTAATATGGCAACCACAGCACCATGTGGGCCATGTGTGTGTACATCAACCATGTACAACGTGATATGCCTGCATAGGGACAGTATCCATGTGATACACACCGCATGACCGTCAGTATGCAAAGGTGATGTGTATGCACTATGTGTGATGTAACTGATGCAATGATATCTACATGATATATCTGCCACACTGACACCTGTATGGGTGTCAGCAACATGAGTAGGATGAGCTAGAATGCTGCCAGGTATGTAGAAGTGGTATATGTAGGCATGTACAGTACTGTGTGACAGTAGGTAGTGTACGATGCAAATACTGAGCATGAGGGGCCAAATGTCTGAGGAACGTGCAATGCCACACGACCCTAACATGTTGTAGTTAGCATGACATGCCTGCACCACTGTGTGAACTGTACAGAAGGCACATGGCGAACATGCCGATACATAGGGTACGATGTGATGCTGGATGTGTACACTGTCAATAGCATAGAGTGGAATGGTGCTGAAGGGCAAAGAGCAGATCATGTCTGATGTGATACCCTCTGTACCACCCCAACCACCCATGCAATAATATGACAGGTGGCCAGCATGGGATGTGGTGTTCCGTGGCTTACAGAAGCCCAACAAGGGTGCCAGGAAAGGCATGCAGGTAGTCAATGAGTGTGTGGAGCATGTATGTCAAGATGTGGCCCAGTGCCATACTGAATGGCCCAGTCATGGGTGTAGAGATGCAGCCCCATACGTGCAATGCAGTACCATCCATGTGTAGTGTGATAGATGTGGTAGTGTGGTGGTCATGGTGCACACCGAACATGAATGGGCTAGCAGTCACTGATGTGTGCTGCTGCAGAGACATGTAACAGCCAGGTTGGCGGGATACAACAACTACGGTGGTTGGAGGTGACATTGGGACTGTGTTCCCAGACATAACATGTGCATGCCAGTACTATGTATGTGTCCACAGGGTTAATACAATGTCCAGCCAAGGATTGGAACCCTGTAGTGAGTGAGAGTGTGTATTGTTGGTAGGTACCCCATTGGCAGGCAGGATGCCAGCAACATCTGTGTCGCCAATGCCTGCATGACCGTGGTATGCTGCATTGAATGTGGATGTAGTCAAACAGCAGAGACATACCACCACACTGCGTGAGGGCCCACACTGCAATGTCTGGCAGTCATGTGTAGGTAGCTAGCTGTGGAGTATGTCATGCACCAGCAGGACACACCATGACTGTCAAGTGACACACAACACACAGGTGAACAAAACTACCGTGCAACAGCCTGCACATGTGCCCATATAGCACGTGTGCATGGAACAGGAATACCACTGTGGCCTGTGAAAATGCCAGCACCACCATGTCTCAGTGTGGAATAGCATGGTCCCTACCAGTGTGTACATGTAGCAGAAGTGCACTGTGATCACTGTTGGCATAGGCACATAGACTGTCCATTGGATGTGGTGCCATGCCCTCAACAACCTCTGTCAGTGGATGTCAGTAATACCGGCTGTAGTGTGTATGTACCATGCATGCTGCTATGGTTGTGTGCTTAGGGTGTGGCTAGCAGGGATGGTAAGCATGGATGTTCAGCAAACAGAGGGGGGAGGTGTGTAGGCCCAGCATACAGACACATGTAGGTTTGGTGCATGCTGAGGGTAGTGTAGGTATGGTATGTGTCGTAATGTGTCACCCAGCTATGTGTACTGCATGGCCAAGCATGTGTGGGTACGTGGGGGTCCATACTCAGGAAGGTCGTGTTGCTGGCAATACATAGCAGTAGCAACTGTCCCAGGTGCAATGTACAGCATGCCACCCTGACTGGCATGTAACCTGTGGTGTACAGTGTCTGCACTGTCGCGTGTCACAATGTGCGAGTGGCCACAAACATGGGTATCTGAACATGGACCACCTATGATGCAATGTGTCATGGGAAAATACAGTATGTGTGTAAATCACGGTGCGGTGTGGGAACCACCCACCTGTGTGTGTTGCAGTCCAGGTATGTGACTGGGAGGTATGATCTGTGTACAATCTGGACTGGCAGGTGTGGCGGTAGGGCATGGAGGCAGGTCCCAGGCACTGTAGATAAGTGACATGTGTGCTGTACTGTGTGTGCAGTGCTACTGTACAGCACAGTGGAGGGTGTAAGCATTGTCACACATCACTGCATGCTGTGCCTACCTGTGACAGCCCTGCCAGAGACAGACATGTGACACCGCTGCACAGGCAGCATAGCATGAGAAGATGTACATGTGGGCTGCACACCTTAGCCAGATGTCCACACGCCATGTGTGCCACGGTAGTGTGGTTCAACACGACTATCAGACTGGACAGACAGCACATGCCTGCATAACAACAGTATGACCATAGTCAACAGTCCCAGTGACAGAGTAGGCCAATGTAGACTATCCCTGCATGCAGACCAGTGGCTACTGGACACCTGGCTAGACACACACCTGGACGGTTAATTCACCATTGAGCCATCACATGTCCACGACCATGTGGGCTGTACAATGTCATCACAGGGTGGTCACAATAGCAGGGGGCAAGGCAGCCACGGCGGACCAGGTGATGCTGCATGTGTGCAAATGTTGAGTAGCACAGCCGATCACATGTCCGCAACATACTGGTGCACGGTGTATACTGTTACATGATGAATGTAACTGCACTGTCACCCACTACAGGGCCAGCTGGCACAGGTGTGTTGTGACTGGTGTAACCCATGTTTGCACAGGATACACACTGCTGCTGTAGGCAGCCATGCTGGTGGCCACCAGTGATATATGCAGTGGTCATACAAATATACCGTACACAGTGTTCAGGCAGGAATGTAAATTGTCGTGGACGATGTGCTGCTATGTGAATGTGGGTGTTTGTTGTGAATGTCACACATCCAGGAGACACCATCTGGTGCAGTCATGGTTGTCAACACCGGTACACACATCCACAGCAGTCAGAACCCAGTCCCGACAATGTGTGTCAGTCACCCTTGTACTGTGTGACACATGTGCACATGGCGGAACACCTCCCACTGTCATCTAAGCTGGCTACATGATGGCTGGAATGTGCTGTAGAAATGTACAATGCTGGTAGCCCAATGAAGTACCTGGAATCAGACACAGTACACTATGTCAGCCATGTAAACCATGCACAACAATGACTGCCCAACAGACACAAACAATGCATTGACACATGGAACGTGTGCTCATGACAACCCCCACCGAGGTATGTTGCACATATAGATGTACAAATGTCATCTATGGCCATAGCATGGATGCAGACACACATACTCCACAGGTAGTACCATGTGATGTAGGTAGGGGGCATTGCTGGTGTATATGTCACAGTAGATGTACGCAGACATGTCCTGCATAGCCGTCATGTAGGGGTAGCTGTGGTATGTCACTACTGGACATGCCCACACACATTACCATGTCCCGCAGGAGATGTGTTAGGTGTGTACCACATGTGACATGCTGACAACAATCTGCATGTGTATGGCTGCTGGTGTACCTGTGTGACAATGTCCGTGATGGGTGCAAAGGCACATAGTATTGTATTGTATGCACACAAGCCCCACATAGCTGCATAGCCTGAACAGACAGTACAAGGAGTGTGTGGGATGATAGCAACCCACAGGTGGAGATGGGTATGGACGGCGGCCCACAACCACATGTGTGTGTACGGTGTTCACGACCATGACACATGAGCATCTGAGAGGCTAGCGACACAGTTGTACAGTGTCGCATGTACATATGTTCAGCAACATCTCTGTATGTCCCACCACTGGCCTGTGGACCGATGGACAACAACCAAATGTGCAGGTATGAGATGTGCACAGCACATCACAGATGCCTACCGAGAACAGGCCTACCATGTAGACATGTGCACAGTAGGTCTGCGCCACCTGCAGTCAAACACGTTAGGTGCCAAACCACACCAATAGTCCGCCAATGACACAGATGGGCTGCATGCCTCTGTGTATGTATGTCTGTGAATGGCTCCGCATAGCAATATAGCCGTGTCACCATTGTGAACAACAATATGAATGGGTTGTATGTGTGAGGGTGCATCACATGTGTATGGTCAGATCGACGATACCATCAGTGGGCCTGCTATGTGAACATCCATGTCCCCATACATGGATACCTCTGCTGAGGCCAACACCACATTCACACAGGGAGGGATGGCGGTGTGTAGTGCAGCAGCAGACATGTGGGTGGCAGCGGCAATGTATGCACACATATGTGTCACCCACATCAGTTCAGGCGGATATCCATGTGCATGGGATAGTGGTGTGTGTACACATACAGCACTGTGTCGATCAACATCCCAGCACATAGCACCTGCCAGGGCTACAGTGTACGCATGGATGTGTGATACCTGCATGCACCACACACACCCTCAACAAGCAGCGCACAGCATACCCCGCTGGAGGCCAGTGTCCACACCATGGTGATAAACATATTGAATGTCCAGATTCACACAGCTATGACCAAAGCAATGGACAGCCACCCTGCCAATACCGCAGCCCCTGGGTGGGTCACACCCATTGCCATGTATGATGCATACCCTGCCATATCATGCAGAGATGACCAGCAAGGCAGCATGAGCTATCGCAGTCCCACATGGTGCAATGGACAAAAGGCACTCTCACTATCAACCATACACAGTAGTAATGTGGTGGCGATGCACCCTGTCATGTTACAGGTGCTGTGTGATGCTCTGCACAATGTGTGCGTGTACATGCTATGCATGGCCTGTCCTGCTAATGTGTCATGGTTACACATTGCTCCATGTCTATCACATACGTAACACAGGTGAGCTGGGGCAAGTTGTCCAGCACCGGTACAGTGCTGTGTGGAAGTACATGGCACAACACATGCATGTGCAGGTGTCCATGTGTATGTGTACAGTGCCGCTGCTGACGTTCACAATGGACACAGACGTGATGTGTACTGACATATACACAGCGTACAGGTGAACAGTAGCACAGACATCACATGGGGACATATGCCAACTGATACGGACATAGGGGCAGCCAGGTACACATGTCCATGGCAGGCTAACATCTACATGGTGCGTGCACAGTGTGATGGGGTGGCACACAGATATGATGTGACACCCAGTGCTCAATGGTGTGAAGCCACAACATCGGCTGTGTCACCCCCACGATGCCCTTCACAGATCACTGTGCAGATGTCGTCCATGTCATAGCAATGTATTTGCAACAGTATGCCAGCACAGCAGTGTGAATGTGACCTGCCACCATCATTATGTCTTCCAGATAATGCCACGTTCCCGGCTACCACCATTTAGTCGTCAGGAGGAGGGGGTCATCATACCATACCTCCACAGTAACTACAATGCCCTGTTCAGCCATGTCCCACAGCAGGCACAAGAACGGCAGGAGATGTGGGAGGAGTTGTGCAGGAGGGTGAACAGCGTGGGCGGAACCAACCGCACATACCAACAACCGCAGGCACTGCACAGACCTGATCCGCATGCAAGACAGCGTGCCGCTGCAATCGCCAGGCAACAACGTGGGACAGGTGGTGGGCCACCAACACAGCCCCCACTCACAGCTACGGAGGAGCTCCTGGTCAGTCTGGGGACACCCACGGAACAACATGCACAACCACTTGCGTCCATCGTGGAGGTGGGTGTCACCCAAGCTATGAGCCTGGAGCCGCATGGTAAGTCAGTGTTGCATGTATGTATGATAGGCGACGTGGGTGTGGGTGTCATAGTACAACACATGATATAGCAATACATGCCAGGTATATGGCCACACAAGATGCAAACCATTGTATGCTATGTTGTGTTAGCAGACATGTGCATAGCACATGCAACCACACACATGCATGATGTGTCATGCACAGTGCTGACCGTGGAGATAGTAATGGCTAATGTGTATACCTTTGTGTAATGCCTTTACAGGTACGTCTGGCGGTCGCAAGGACAAGGGTCTGTTGCAGGTAAGTCTGTTGCCAGTCAAACGCATGTTCTGCTGTATTGATATTCCCCATGTGTCTAGGCATGACATGCTCACCTGTGTGTGACCCCGCCACGGTATACAGCTCGCACCACCCGACATACACACCACCCATGTACAGTAGATACACCCATTACCAGAGTGGTATGACACCACACAACCAATTGGTGTGTTACGTGCATTCAGCTATGCATACAATGGTGTAGGTGTTACACAATGGCTGCATGTGTAGTATGCATTGGAATGCCAGTGCAGTATGGACACAGTACCACAGAGTGAGCTGTGATCTGGCCAGAGCACAGGTGTTACCAATGTGACCCATGCCCCTGCATCGGTGCACACGTTGTGACATGGCGCATGCCATGTCCCATGCACGGTATGTCTGTCTGCAGCATTGTCACACCATGATATGACCTATGCACAACATAGCAGACATACACACTGTCAGCATATCCAGAGAATGTGACACGGCACACTAGTATGGGTGTATGTCACATGGGCCACCACAGGGCCGTGTGCACAATGTCTACCACACACAATTGTCAATGAGTCAGACAGACAAGGCCATGGTGGATACCTACAGGCATGTTGCCACACAGCACATCCACAGTGGGTACTCACCATTGCACCCTGTACACACATAGTGGGTTCATCAATGTAGTGGACCCCTGGACATCTGCTGTAGTACACCAGTGACATGAAATCCTCTCCCCAGCTACTACAGGTGCCTCCAATGTCCACTATATATGTGCTGCTGAGCAGCTGAACTGACTTACAGACATGGCAATGTAATGCGCCCAGGTCACGCGATCGCACAGACACATAGCTGTGTCCTGCTACTGTGCAGTGGCACAGAGCCTGCACCACACACCGCACAGCCACGCACACAGCTCACAGCAAACATACCTGCACAGACATCACTGTTACACATACATTGTATCTGTACACTGTACACATAACACTGCACCATGACAGCCATCGTGATGTGGTGCATGCGGTGGGACACCATCCTCACATGTCCACATGATACCGCACATGTTTGCGGTGTACATTACATAGTGTTGGCAGCCATGTGTACTCTCAACCTGCCCGCGGCCACACGGTGTATCACGCTGATGCATGCAAACTACCATGAATGTGTGTACTGCATGCCTACTAAATGACACCTGCCTGTTGTACTGTCCCCACCAGGGCAGTGTACATACTGCCACTATGAATGTCTGGTCTGCATTCACTGGTCTGTGTTGTGTGAATGCTGCATGCCACCTGCATTATCACATGCATGCTGTGTGTGTGTGTGTGTGTGTGTGTGTGTGTGTGTGTGTGTGTGTGTGTGTGTGTGTGTGTGTGTGTGTGTGTGTGTGTGTCTGTATTGTAACCGATGGTATGTCTTTGTATTGACAGGTGCTGTAGGTGCGCTCCCTCCCGCGGTCAATCTGATGCTAGTGTCTCCACAGATACTAGTGGTGATGCCCATGTGCATGAGGCACAGGCAGGGTCGACACAGGCAGAGACTGTGCCAGTGGAGAACATTACACATACGCCCCTTTCATCCCTGCACACGGTTCAGATGCCGACATACCCCGACACCGATGCCCATAGATGATGGTCAGTCAGCGCCTGTTGTCCCCGAGCAGGAATGTGTGGTGGCTGCAGAAGGTGTGGGTACACACGATGTTGCCAGTGTAAGGACTGGTGCAGTGCCACGCAGGCATGTGGCAGGTGCTGCCCGTAGGGGAGCACCGCCAGACATACACCTGCCGCACAGGGTGCAGCAGCTGGTATAACCAGACGCATGTTCCAGACTGTAATGGCGGCGGAGGCACGAGCCGAACGGCAGAACCAGGAGGGGCAGAGGCTGCAGAGGTCCGCAATCCGTACCCTAAATGACAGCATCCAGGCATTGGCGAATGCACAACAGCATCTTGCCGATGTTCTGATAGGAGATTGGGCGACATGGCTGGTCTCCTCGACCGAGGCTTGGCCATCCTTGAGCGCGGCGCAGTCCGTGCAGGAACACCAGGTAGGGGTGAGGCATAGGGCACGTGGGCGTGTGCCAGCAACACCACCTGCTGCAGGTCAGCGGTGCGTGCCACCTCCCATGCCCACACAGACAGTGATGGTAGCAGTAGCACTGCAGCTGCTACTACACCATCCACACCAGGACAGAGCAGGCCACGTGGACGTGGCCCTGGACGGCCCCGTCGTGGGCATGTTTCCAGGGGACATGTGACATCGGAGAGTGGACAGTCTGTACCTCCACCCGGTCGTGTCTGCAACCCCAGGCAGGCGCGGGTCACTTCGCCGCCGGCAGACACAGTGAGCCGTAACACCTGCACTGTACAGTCAGGGGCTGCCAAGCATACCCCGTGTAGGCATCAGAGATGACTGAACTGTGTACACACACACCCACACACAGCAGACACAACTGTAGGGCTCCACCACACCCACATGCATTCTACATAGTCATGCCCACTCAATGCACTGGCCCTTACACACACACATGATGTCATCCATTGGTACAGCCCATGCCTGTGGCACACATATCACCCTGTGCATATGATTAAGTCTCTGCCGCATAACTGTGAGCCACACCAGCAATGCACGGTTAAGCTAACATATTATGATGCACAGGGTGGACACGATAGTGAGAGGTGTACGTGATACCTGTGTCCGCATGGTACGTGCTGTGTATGTTGTGGTGTGTGTGTATGGCTGGTGACAGGTGTGTATGTGATGTGTGTTGTGCACGGACATCATGCAGCAGACATACCATGCAGGACAGGTGCAGCATTCATTGATATGTGTACACAGTATGTGTGGTGGTTACATGTGTAGCACCATGTCGGTGCAGTTAACCCGTTTGATACTGATGGTGTACTGCACGTGCCTACTGGGAGCACTGTAATTAGTTCCCCACGTGTAGTCGTGGGGTACCCACAGGCATGTCTGGCAAAATCAGCATAGCACAGTTACCCACATCCGCATGGACCCCTACATAGGTACATAGGCACACATGAACGTAACAGGATATGTGCCCTACGACATGTGTGGACCTAGCATGACTGTGTGTGGCATCTAACACCCCTCAGGATGGGGATGCCATATCCATCAGTCCCCAGTCCCTGGTCTAGCAGTGACACACAGAGGTTGACTGGCGCATAGCTATAGTCACACATCCACACGTCAGTAGCAGTCCTGGACAAAGGCAGTCAGGGCCTTTCCTTCACATGGCCTGGCACTCCTCCCCGTGTCGTACTGTGTGTCTGGCCGCTACCCTGTTCCCCAGCACGCCCCACTCATCTGTGGGTTGAGGTGTCTGACAGTCGCTTCTGTGCCCGTGTTCGCATGGGGCCTGGGAGGTGGAATGTGCCCATGTCACCCAGGTCAGACATGGCCGTGGTATGTCGGTCACAGATCATCACGGATCAGCTGTGCTGTGCAGATCCACAGCCAGTGTCCCCTTGGCCGTGCACCATGTGACACATGTCCTAGCACCGTCATCCCCGCCTTGTGGTACGCTTATGGTCCTTCCGAAAGTGCTGCAGGCGCCAGGTTAGCTACAGGCCACATGTGCCATTGTACACAGTCATTGCACTGCTGTGTGATGTGTACAGGGGTACAATGAACACCCCTGATGTGGTTGCCATTCCATCCAGACCAGGAGGCCACAATGGAATGTCTTCACACCCACATTGCCATTGTGTGTGTTGACAGAGGTTGCCAACAGGTGTGGTAGCCATCACCCTGAACATGTCCACCACCTTTAATGGCGCATCACCTACATGTGACATTGGGATGAACATGTTCTTCACACTGGGTAGGGCTGCACCTTCTCTGGCATCTGGTAGCAGGCCATGGCTCTGGCACCAGTCAGCCATGTCTATGACGCCCTAGGTGGATGTACGGTAACATGGGGTGCTGGGTATGTCGGCCGGTGCGTCGTCATCTCCATACCTTGTCTGCTACAATCCCCTATGATTGCATGCACATTGGAGGTCGGATGCCATATGGCAGGGTGCACAGGAGTGAGCCCTGTGGGCCTCCACTGGGTCCAGATATGAGTGTGACAAAGCACCTTCAGCACCAACCCTGTGTGGTGTGACCTCCAACCTGTGTGAGAAGCATCGGGTGACATATGTCCCCACATGTATGCTGGCGAGCCTTTACATGGGTCCCATGTGTAGTGTGCTCTGAACGCCCCACCAGGTCATGGTACTGTGTGCAAACCCACACATCCCCATCAATGGCCTTGGTGAACACTCCAGACTGGACGAGCAGGTTCGGGAGGCAGGATCCGACCTTGACTATGTAGTTGTGGGTATGTTCCGCTATTGGCTGTACACCGCTATCTGTAACCATGACCACCTGTATGGACCTCCACACAGCTTTGCAGACAACACTTGTCAAGCGATAGGGTGTGGCTGTTGACAGTCCATAGGAGCACTACCCTGGCATAGTGGGACCACAGATGCCATATGGCATCCATTGGGGACATAGCCCATAGTAAGGCTAACATGACACAGTGGCCGCATGTGTGGGCCGAGGGCCTTAAAGAGGATGGGTAGCACACAGCCAGGGAAACCATCGGTGCCCATTGCTGACGTGTCAAACGCCATAGAGATATGGGATCACACCAGGCCATATGACATGTTTGGGAGGATACACTCTGGTGGGATGGATATGTTCCCTGTTGCGGGATGTATGCATGGAACATGTCCTGTGGTATGCAGACAATGTCTGTGGGTGCAGTGACTGTTGTACCATTCTGGACCATTTCCATGCAGGTCTGTGTGCCCCCAACCATGTCCTTACCACAGTTAGGGAAGGCCCTGTGGTTGTCTCATGTGCCCTCTGCAGTACCACTCCCACGAGCGGACCTGGATGTTGGTATGTGGGGCCGTATGGTGACGCCGGTATGAATGGGTGATGGTTTCCCTGGTACTGTCATTGCCCTGCCATGTAGTAGCTCCAACTGTTGATGTACAGGTAGTCAGTGGCTGCGGTCCACCACACCATGTGCCTACCTGTGGTGGACAAGGGCCTGATGTCATCATGTTTGCCTGTCGCAGACATGCATGTGGGTGGTCGTGGAAGGCATTCGGTAGGCATTTTCCGGTCTGGCCTCTGTTCAACATTGGCATGGAGGACATGTAGGGTACCACATCGGTCATATGATGTGTGTGGTTTCCTGTGGAGAGGTCATCACTGAGGTCCCCCATGCTGGTGTTGGTTACAGTGAGTGGATGACCAGTGGATCCACTATACGGTCTTGCATCACCATTGAGGGCTGTACATCCTGTGTGGGGCATATCCTCACCATGCGTGATGGGCAGAACTGTCAGACATCCCCCCCCCTGGTATGTATGGTGCATGGCTGTTTAACAGTGGCCAGGTGTGTGAACACCTGGGACTGCTGGCGATACTGTGTTGTGCCATGGGTAATGTTCCCAGGCTATGTATGGGTGGTTCATGTCACCCAAACGGTGCTGTTGTGAGAGCATGCCCACTCACCAGTGTCCTCAGGACATCTGTGAAGGTATCCTGTGTATGTGAGGGTTGTCTGTAGCATGCAACAAACTGTAGACCAGTCCTACACATGGTTAATTGTACCTACATATTCCCCGCAGCAACAACAACGTCTGTGGCATGACCGGTTACTGTTGTGTGGCCGGAAACACAGGATGGTCCGCATACCGCCACCCATGTCGCCGCACCATGTGTATGCATGTCTGATCTGTGCCGACTCTAAGTGTCTGAGCATGCCCAGTAGGCAGCTGTGTAGATAGACACACAGCACAGTGCACACCGCAGCCGCCTGCAGTAATACCCCGGTGCATGCCTCTATCCCCACGCAACGGCCACGCCTGTGGCATGGCCAGGTTTCTGTTGTGTGGCTGGACACACACGACGGTCCACATTACGCCACCCATGCCGCCGCAACATGTGTATGCATGTCTGCCCTGTGCCGAGTCTAAGTGTCTGAGCATGCCCAGTATGCAGTGATGTACTGATCAGTAGTTACTTGTTATTCTGACTGCAGCACTAACGTGTTAGTGTACGGGCGACCTTGGGATGGTAACAGACCGCGTGATCAAGACTCTGTCCGAACACCCGAGCGGGCGATTGCCTTTGCAAATGATACCACTCACGAGGGGTATGCCTCCTGACAGCGCTGCTCAGTAAACTCGGTAGCTGCTCTGTAAATGCTTCATACTGTAGTGTGTTCATGTAGATAGGCGAGGTTCGCCCCCGCCCTTTCCGTGTGTGTGTGTGTGTGTGTGTGTGTGTGTGTGTGTGTGTGTGTTTCCAGCCGCGCCTGCGACTGAATATGCTTTTAGACGCCCGCAACACATGCCTTGGCTATTGCCACCTATTGTCTTGGCGGCTGACGCCAGCAGCCTACAAGTATGCCTGTGACAGCGCCTGTTTAGCAAACTCGTAGCTGCTCTGTAAATGCTTCATACTGTAGTGAGTTCATGTAGATAGGCGAGGTTCGACTCCGCCCTTCCGTGTGTGTGTGTGTGTGTGTCTGTGTGTGTGTGTTTCCAGCCGCGCCTGCGACTGAATATGCTTTTAGACGCCCGCAACACATGCCTTGGCTATTGCCACCTATTGTCTTGGCGGCTGACGCCAGCAGCCTACAAGTATGCCTGTGACAGCGCTGTTTAGCAAACTCGGTAGCTGCTCTGTAAATGCTTCATACTGTAGTGAGTTCATGTAGATAGGCGAGGTTCGACTCCGGCCCTTCCGTGTGTGTGTGTGTGTGTCTCTGTGTGTGTGTGTGTGTTTCCAGCCGCGCCTGCGACTGAATATGCTTTTAGACGCCCGCAACACATGCCTTGGCTATTGCCACCTATTGTCTTGGCGGCTGACGCCAGCAGCCTACAAGTATGCCTGTGACAGCTCTGTTTAGCAAACTCGGTAGCTGCTCTGTAAATGCTTCATACTGTAGTGAGTTCATGTAGATAGGCGAGGTTCGACTCCGGCCCTTCCGTGTGTGTGTGTGTGTGTGTGTGTGTGTGTGTGTTTCCAGCCGCGCCTGCGACTGAATATGCTTTTAGACGCCCGCAACACATGCCTTGGCTATTGCCACCTATTGTCTTGCGGCTGACGCCAGCAGCCTACAAGTATGCCTGTGACAGCGCCTGTTTAGCAAACTCGGTAGCTGCTCTGTAAATGCTTCATACTGTAGTGAGTTCATGTAGATAGGCGAGGTTCGACTCCGCCCTTCCGTGTGTGTGTGTGTGTGTGTGTGTGTGTGTTTCCAGCCGCGCCTGCGACTGAATATGCTTTTAGACGCCCGCAACACATGCCTTGGCTATTGCCACCTATTGTCTTGCGGCTGACGCCAGCAGCCTACAAGTATGCCTGTGACAGCGCTCTGTTTAGCAAACTCGGTAGCTGCTCTGTAAATGCTTCATACTGTAGTGAGTTCATGTAGATAGGCGAGGTTCGACTCGCCCTTCCGTGTGTGTGTGTGTGTGTCTCTGTGTGTGTGTGTTTCCAGCCGTCTGCGACTGAATATGCTTTTAGACGCCCGCAACACATGCCTTGGCTATTGCCACCTATTGTCTTGGCGGTGACGCCAGCAGCCTACAAGTATGCCTGTGACAGCGCCTGTTTAGCAAACTCGGTAGCTGCTCTGTAAATGCTTCATACTGTAGTGAGTTCATGTAGATAGGCGAGGTTCGACTCCGCCCTTCCGTGTGTGTGTGTGTGTGTCTCTGTGTGTGTGTGTTTCCAGCCGCGCCTGCGACTGAATATGCTTTTAGACGCCCGCAACACATGCCTTGGCTATTGCCACCTATTGTCTTGCGGTTGACGCCAGCAGCCTACAAGTATGCCTGTGACAGCGCTCTGTTTAGCAAACTCGGTAGCTGCTCTGTAAATGCTTCATACAGTAGTGTGTTCATGTAGATAGTCGTGGGTTCGCACTCGCCCTTCCGTGTGTGTGTGTGTTTCCAGCTGTCTCTGCGACTGATTATGCTTTTAGACGCCCGCAACACATGCCTTGGCTATTGCCAACTATTGTCTTATGGTGATGTCAGCAGCCTACAAGTATGCCTGTGACAGCGCCTGTTTAGCAAACTCGGTAGCTGCTCTGTAAATGCTTCATACTGTAGTGAGTTCATGTAGATAGGCGAGGTTCGACTCCGCCCTTCCATGTGTGTGTGTGTGTTTCCAGCTGCCTCTGCGGATACACATACTATTATACGCCGCAACACATACCTTGCCTATTGCCAGCTATTGTTTTGGCGGGTGATGTCACCAGCCCAGAAGTATGCCTCTGACAGCGCCTGTGCTCAGTAAACTCGGTAGTGCTCTGTAAATGCTTCATACTGTAGTGAGTTCATGTAGATAGGCGTAGGTTCGACTCCCGGCCCGTTTGTGTGTGTGTGTTTTTGCAGCTGCCTCTGCGGATGTACATGCTTTTAGACGCTTCGCAACACATACCTTGCCTACCAGCGGCCATTCCTGTACGGTTGTTGTCACCCACCTGTACATGTGCCTCTGCTGGTGGTGTGCTCGGTGGTCCACGAAGCATACCATACCTGTGTTGTACGCTTGTGCGGTTGGGTATGTGGGGTGTGGTCAATCACCATGCGCCACATGTGTGTGTGTGTCCATGCTCCCAGCTGCATGGGTTCATACGGTATGGCTTTGAGGTTTACGCGGAACACCCATATCCTGGCGCCATCCTTGTGTTTGTGGATGGTGGGACGCAGATCGTGTACTGCTTGTGTGCTTCTTCTGGTCGGCGACCGTGAGCGTGTTCTCCACGGGTACCCTACTATGGTGTTGTGGGTTGCTGCTGTGTACATTACACTCAGGGGCTTGCGGGATGTGCTCGTGTACCTCTTTCTTTGTATATCTATGTACCTATGTTGTGGCCGCATCGCTGCTCCCATGGACAGCCGCCTTCCCATGTATCGCATATTTGCACGGCTGACACATATAACTGTGGTACTTTGCATATCCACACATTGTCCATGCACTGTCCGTATTCCAGAACACCTCATAGACATCGCTGGATTACATGGCAGACAGCTATCCTTGCTGTCCTTACACTTTACCCATACATGACATACACCTTGTGTGTACTTGCCTATTTATGGTGTGTGTATGTCTATGTGTGCTGTATGCATGGCCGTGTGTGTCCCACTATAGCCATGTGTGCAGCTGTCGCCACTATGGGTATCCTTGTGGCCCGCTGTCACATGTGCACGCCTGCACATACCTGCAGACTGTACTACCCCTGCACGGCAGCGCCTTAGATCGCCGGTGCCCTAGGCTGTGGGGCTACATGGCACACGCCAGCACAACACATGGTGCACCCATCTTGATATACCCACGTGACACGCCTACTAGACAGGTGTCCCTACTAGGGCAGCGCCTGGGCAGCCGCAGGATTGGCGATGCCTACGGCCGCTATGGGCACATCACAAGGCACATGTCTACAGTCGGTGTTTTACGACGCCTAGGGTATTACACCACAGGAGGGACCTCCACAGCTATGCTGAAGAATGCGATGTAGATAGATTAGTAGGTGGAGGTTTGGCCACACACCAGGGCTGACCGATGGATAACTGTTGAGGCACACTTTGTGAAGCAGGTGGAGCAAACAACCGTAACGGGAATGTAGTGTAGATGCAGATGTAGGGTTAACATACATTTGTCTACTCTGTCAGTTCTGTACCATTGTATTACAGTGATATGCTATGCATATCTTCCATATACATTGTTAGGTCTCTGAGTGTTGTGGGTCGGCATAGTACAATATCATGTAATACGGTGTTCATAGGATGCCTTCTGAATTGTTGACATACGGTGTGTCGTTAGCAGTGCGCCTGTGCTTTCTATGCTGTGGCTACATGTTCATTGTTCGCATAGAAAGTGACAAATGGAAGTGTACGGTGGATACTTAAAGCCTGGATGCTCCCATGTTATGTGTACGCCTCACGGGCCTACGGGTGATAGCGCATACATGTCTAACCTTTGGATACCATGTGTGACCTGCCGCACCTAAATGTTTACGCTGACTGTTCCATCTACCTATGTGTGACATGGTTTGTGGCCATAGGGTGCCAGCGGTCTTTATTGTTGAGCATGTGTTTTCCATGGTCAATTGACATCAATCCTATTAATCCACTGAAGGATGTCTTTCATTGGTGGGAACGCCATGGTTCGACCATCGTATGTCTTTCCCAGCTGACGCTGATATTGTGCCATTGGTATGGTTCTACAGGTCACCCATCTGTTCTGCTGTATGGAAGCGCATGATCCCCATTAATGTGCTGGCGGATTAAGTGCCGTGATACTCGCATCTGCCCAGCGGTCTGGGTTTGTATGGGGAGTGTCTAGTGTAGTTGCTATCTGTATTTCCTGGGTTATGCCTTGTAACAGCTGTGGATTCCCCAGGTTTGCAGCTATGGGTGCCATCTTGGCCATACGCTTGTCCATCTATGGGAACTGCCTACTGACACTACCATAGGGGTGTACACATTACACAGCTGCACTCTGCATTTTCCGCTGGATGATTGCCATTATTAGTGCGGAGTAACGATATGCCATGCCCACGCCCCTCACACGGGCGGACAACGAATCATCTGCCAATCCACGCCGAGACCCATTTTTGCATACCCACGATCCCATGTCTGCAACACTCGACAGTACCCATTGCACATCCTTCATGTGCGGAATGGATGTGAACGCACGCTCGCCTATTGACACGACGAGCTGGGGAGTCCTATTCATATGTCCTGCATGTCATGGACACTTGTCATCACCCTTGTACACGCTTGTGGTGCCCATATCTACCTGTGCCGTAGTCACGGCTGTCACTTCTTCTGGTTCGCACGATAGCAGCCTGTCGCCAACACCTATGGACAAATATGTGGGTCCTACTATGGACACCGATGTGCATATGTAAAGTGTAGAACATGTTGGACCGTGTCCATTCGGCCAGTGGTTTTGACTGCCGCTGTATGTTCCCCAGTCGCGATGTCTGTTTGCCTACCCATGTTATGTAGTGCTACGGAACCCGTGTCCTTCCACAATTAACCCATATGGTGTTACTGTAGTCCTGCAGGTTGGCAACTGCTTTATGTAATCCTCAGAGGTCCCATTGTGAACTATCCGCCACTGTATTGCCATAATAACACAGCCGGTACATGTAGAACCTATTTATTCATGACAGGATGTTCTTTATGAGTGGGAACGCCATACTTTAAGCATGCTATGACCTTCCTAGTTGACGTTGTTGGAGTGCCATTAATATGTGTTCCACAGGCCGCCTGTATGTTCCGCTGGAGTGGAAGCGGTGATCCCCATAGACTTGCTAGCAGCTTGGTTGCTGTGTACGCCGATTCGCACGGCTGGATGGATGTCTATGGAGTGTGTCTACTGTTGTTTCCAGCTGTATTTCCTGTGTTATGCCTTGCTACAGCTGTGTTATTTCACCAGGTTTGCTATTCTGGGTGCCATCTTGTCCGTGACGCTTGTCCAGCCTTGGGAAATGCCTACTGACACTGGTGTATGGCTGTACCCATTTCACACCTGCATGTTGCATTCTCCGTGGATGATTGCCATTATTGGTGGGGGTAAGCCATGTTCTGTACCCACATCCCTCCCACGGGCGGACAATGGATCCTCTGCCAATCATCTCCGACACCCATTTCTGCATACCCAAGATGCCATGGCTGCAACCTCGACAGTAGCCATTGCAAATCCTCCATGTGTGCGGAATGGGATGTGGACGCACATGTGTGGACTCGACAATCTGTGGATGTCTGTGCATATGTCCCTCATTTCATGGACAGGTGTCATCAACCTTGAACACGCTGGCGGGGCATTTCTGCTGCCAGCCGTAGTCACGGCTGTAGTTCATCTGGGTCTCCTCGCAAAAGGAGAAATTTTGGGTCCCACAATGGACACAAATGTGCATATGTAAAATGTAGAACATGTTGGACTGTGTCCACCTGGCCAGTGGTTGTGACCGCCGCTGTATGTTCCCAATCGCGATGTGTGTTTGACTACACATATTATGTTGTGCTACGAAACCCGTGGTCCTACTACGATTAACCCAAATGGTAATGATGTCATGCTGCAGGTTTGCAACTGCTTTGGGTAATCCTCAAATGGCCCAGTATGGAGAATTCGCCACTGTATTGTCAATATAACACAGCCGAACATGTATACCCTATTTATTCATTTACGGATGTTCGTTATATGCGGAACGCCAGTGTTGAAACATCCTATGACCTTCCTAGTTGAAGTTGTTTGTGTGCCATTAGTATATGTTCCACAGGTCGCCCATTTGTTCCGCAGTATGGAAGCGAGTGATCCTCATGTTGTTGATGGCAGATCCAGTGCCATGTACGCCGGTATTCGCACGGCAGTCTGTCTTTGTATGGGGAGTGTCTACTGTAGTCCCTATCTGTATTTCCTGTGTTATGCCTTACTGCAGCTGTGTAATTCCATCAGGTTTCCAGTTATAGGTGCCATCTCGGTCGTACACTTGTCCATCCATGGGAATTGCCTACTGGACACTGATATAGGGCTGTACAACACTCACACCTGCTTTTACCATTATCCGTGGATGCTTTGCATCATTAGTGGGGAGTAAGGCACGCATATACCCGCATCCTCCCACGGGCGTGACAACGGATTATCTGCCAAACAACACCGAGCCCCATATTTGCATACCCAGGATCCCATGGCTGCAACCTCCACGGTACCCATTACACATCCGTCATGTGCGGACTGGGATGTGGACGACTTCTATGGACACGACAATCTGGGGATTTCTGTTCATATGTCCTGCATTTCATGGACAGTTGTCCCCAACCTTAAACACGCTGGTGGTGCATATGTCTAGCTGTGCCGCAGTCACGGCTGTCACTTCTTTTGCGTCGATGGCAGCTGGTCGATGGTGCGAATGGATCAATTTTTGGAGTCCTACAATGGACACCGATGTGCATATGTAAAGTGTAGAACGTGTTGGACTGTCACCATCTGGCCAGTGGTTGTGACTGCTGCTGTATGTTCCCCAATCGTGGATGTCTGTTTGACTACCCATATTATGTATTACTTGGCCTGTCTATGTCCACGAGCCGGTAAGCGGAAATACAGCAAAACCACGACAATGGAGCCTAGTACCAGAACAGTCACAACTAAACAAAGCAAAAGGTACTAGTGGAAGAAAACGGCTCCTTTTTTTCTTTTTTTAGCAGCTTTATTAACAAAAGTAACGAACCAAGCAGCAACACGTAGTTTCAGCAAAACACTCCAAACACATTAACGCTATGTCTCCACACCTCTGCTTTGAATACACTTCCTCAGATGCACAATACTACAAGCTCTTCCCCTTCTGCTTAAATACTATTGCTGATTGAATAATTAATCCTAATAATACAATAATTACTTAATTGCCATATTCTTCATATATTATACTATAAATCACATTTACAAAGTGCCTTCATGTCTACCCTTGAAATCATGTTACAATTTATTACATTCCTGCTCACAACATTTTCTATAATTAATTATCAACTTTTATTCATGATATTCAAAACATTAAAATTTGACATTTTATATACAAAAATCTAAACATATAAAATATATCTACAATAATATATACAAACATACAACTAAAAAACATCCAATGCCCTCTGGTGTCTGGATGAACACATTACAACCACTGTTTTCACAGTTATGCCCAAACTTAATACACTTCAAAGTTTACCCAGGTTCAAATTCATTTCTTACAGATACCCTTTCCCATAATTATCCTGCCACTTCTTTTTACCTTTTTTCCACAAAATAGTGCTGATTAATTATATATTTAATTATCTTTAATAATGTCTCAGTATCTTTAATCCCCTGTTATAAATTTTCCAACTCAGAGCTTCGCTGCTCTTATTTTCAATACTGGGGCCAAAGATACATAATTATTCAACCCTGGTGGGTTATAAGCTTCCAAATGAAGTTGCCATAATAACTCTTTGTACTCAATTGTCTCCTCCCATTGTCCACCACGTATATCTTTGTTTACTACCTCTAACACAAAGAAGGTATAATCAGCTTCTTCACATTTTATTTTATGCTTGTACAGAGCATTACACATATTTTTTGTCTTCATCTCATAGTTATGCTCGTAGATTCTATCTCTTAGTCTTCTTTCAGACTTCCCCACATAAAATGCCTCACATTTCTTACAAATACTTAGGTATATTATACCTTTTGTTTGACAATTAACATATTGCTTACTCTGCACTAATATGTCCCTACTTTTCACATAAATTTATATCTTTATTGCAAATATTCGGGCACTGGGAGCACCTCCCACATTTATATGTGCCTTTTCTCTCCCTGGAAGTATTGTTTTCCTTAATTTTTCTTTCAAACAAATTTTTCAAATTTCTCCCTTTTCTATATGTACATTTCAAGGGTTGTATAAACAGACTTCTTAAATCAGAGAATTCACCAAACTGTACCCATTCTTCCTCCACTATTCTTTGTATGACCTTAGCCTCACACTATAATCTGTTATAAAGTTATTTCTTAACTCAAAATTGTTTTTGTCGAGGTTGGTCACCTTCTCAAGGTCATCTTCCTGTCCTAAAATAGGCCGATATTTGTCCACTCTTCCTTCCCTTACTTCCTTCTCAATTTCATCTATTAATTTCCTTGGGTAGCCTCTATCTAAAAACATCCCTCTTAGTTTCATACACTCTTCCTCATAATCACTGTCCCTAGAGGTCATCCAACTACCTCGAACATACTGCCCTTTTACTATTCCCTTTTGTGGTGGTGGGGTGTGGAAATACAGCAAACCTTGGGTCCTGGTCATCTTCATAACAGACATTATTGCATATATATCAGGCCAAAACAGACAATGACACTAAAGATACACTCCACAGTCAAATGATACAGAGCTCTTTCACCCACTGACATGAGGCATCGGCGGAGTACAAAATACATTGATAGTCGCCCCTTATACACTTCCTTCAGAGTCAGTTCAAGTCAATTAATCAATAAACCTGCTCATAGTTAAGTAGACAGTGCTCCAGGTCTTGATGATAACGTGACATATACTGATCAGTGTTGCATACATTACTTAATGGAAACAATAATACACCAACGATGTGTTAATATATCTACAATATTGGTAAATACAATCAGTATCCGGACACATAGTTGATAATTGGTGAGAGTGCACCTTAGGATGTAGTGTGTTGATCAGGTTATTGTATATCGATGTGTATATTAGTAGCATTACGATAACAAAGCATGGAATCAATAGGTACTATTTAAGCATATATTTCACAATTGTGAATGTAAACGTGTGGAGGAGACATCCGTAACCTTCTCTGGTTCCACTGGATCACACACGCACACGTACACTCGCATGTCCGGATTGTGTGTTACGCGACGCCGCATTACGCATATCCGTATTCCGCTTATATATGTTTACAGTGTCTGTGTGGTTACGTGTTTTATGCTACTTGTGACTATTCCGTAACATATGTCTGATCCGTTGACGGACGGTGCAGAAAGCACTGACAGCTTTATATATGTAACGGTCTTTGCAGCATGGACGCTTTACGCACACGCACATCTATATGTTCTATAGTCATGATTCCAACGTGACTGCAGTCACGCTTGAGACTTACTGTGACCAGTGCACGCTAGCTGTTCGCTGTCATTAATATGCATACCCGTGGTACCTATGTACATTTGCATATCACCCCCGCACACACGACGCCACAGGCATCCATTCCCCTGCTGCGAAAGGTGCGGTACTGCATGTTGGACATTCCTAATTCCCTCGCCATGGCCCAGGATGCATATGTCGTCACCACAGGGCTGTTCAGATGACAGCTGCTTATATCCCATATGCATACAGGCCTTCGATTGTCAGGGTGTTGCTGTGGTGCTTTGGGTTTGGTCTTGTCCGCCCACAGTACGGGACCGCCCTGACCCTGTACGAATGTTAGATGAGTCACATGGGCACGCTTTTGTCCGTGTCCATGGTACTATGTCACGCCCCCAATTAGTCTTAACCGTAGCGCCAATGTCCGTGTATCCGCTGTAGATCTCAAGTATACTAATTGCACACGGTCTGATCAAGTAACCTACTGCCATTACTAACCCTCCGTATGTATGGGCTGTGTCGCAATATTACAAGGGTTTAACATTGCGTGACGACGCTCACTGAGCCACAGACATGTCCGCTGCTTTTTGGCCCGGTTCCGCTGTGCTACACACATTTAACATGGCGTAACAGGTTGAATAGCTCAGACACGAGGACATCGGGTTGTCCGTCGTTGTCTATTATTGAATGTCTCTGTGGAGTTTGTTTCACAAAGCGACACATTGTCGGCATTGTTAACGGACATCTCGCTGCAGTACGCCCGCACCGACGCTGGTGACGATGTCTGCCTTTGGCCGCGAACAGGCATTATGCTGTGCCATTCTGTCTGGGGATATATGGTTTCCTTCCTTACGAGATGATGTGCCATACTAGCAATGACCCTAGCGATGACCCAGGCCTAGGTGTGGGTACTGCTGTATTACCCACGAGAAGAGTGGCCTTAGGGTAAGTGGTGACCTAGGCAGAGGTTGCCACCGATACGCCACCCGCTACCCTCCTGGTCTACCTACACCAAATAGAGTCTGGAAAGGTGCCCCGAGTATAGCAACACCCTAGACGGCTACCTACTTGGCCTATGCCTAAGGCCGGCTATGTGTGTGGTCCCTTGGGCATCGGACTCGGGAACGTGGCACGTCTGCCGCTGGTATGTCCAGCATTACCCACATCCAGCCCCAAGGCAGTTAACACAACATCCATGGGTCCACATGGTGTCCCAGCTGTGCACTCCGGGAACTCTATGGGGAATTTAACCCACACTTCGGACAGCTGTGTAATCCTAGCCTCACCTCAGGATACCTACCTGAGTAGTAGCACAGGGCGACTGTAGTCACACTCCACATAGATGGTGCCTCCACTGACCCTGGGTATTACCATACCATTAGTTTGACAAGCCTTATCTGCAAAGCCATGGAGATGGATCATAATGGGACACATAGATGAGGACATAGGGGACCCGCATACTTTGGATACAACCCAGTTTAGCTTGGTCATAGTCAGATCATGCCCTTTACACGTGTTTCACTTTGTAGAATCAGTCACCAAGGCCATTGCTGAGGGTAAACCAGTCCATACAGCCTACCTCAACCCGCCAGAGGCCGTCGACACAATAGCCCACTCGGGTATACTTGATAAACCCGCCATCTTGAATGTAAGTCCATACATCGCCCTCTATGGGTTGCAAACGGGCTAGGTCACAGAACACACATGGCCATAGTTGCTGGCGCCATGTCATACTCACAGCCAGTCACAGGTGGTGTCCCATGGGGCTCAGTCCTGGGTCCACTATTTCCAGCATCTACGCTTCCAATGTACACGCACACACAGCAGGGTTATGGGTGACAATGTTTGCATACGACTGCAAACCGGATGCCAAGGTCAGACACACATCTGACACAGATATCCTTCAGGAGTGCCTCACAGATGTGGATAAGTGGTACCAGAGACATGTCCTACAGCTAAATGCCAGGAAATGCATAGGCATACCCTTCGGGATGAACAAGGTTACCCCGAGCTACCATATAGGTGGCAGTCCACTGAACACGGAGGGGGTTACCAGTGATCTGGGGACACGTGTTGTTGTTAACCGTTCGTTAGACACACATGTTGCTAACATAGTTGGGTAGACCTTCCACATTGGCCACATCATCATGAAGCGATTCACATCTAGATCAGGGAGGTCATTGTCCCCTTGTACTCATCACACAATAGACCTATGATTGGGTACAATGCCCCGTTCAGAATGTATCTGACCCAACACCTGCAGCAGCTGGAAAGGCACCAACAGTTCTTCGACAAACGGATGCAGGGTCTCAGGTATATGTGTTATACTGACCGACTGAAAGTATTCCAGCTGTATACAGTTGCATACCAGTTGCCCAGAGGTGACCCGTGCCTGGCATGCACGGCTAGGTCGAACCCAGATCTGATGACTATGCTTCACGAAATAAGGTAGATCCTCAGAACCACAAGGGCAGCTGACGGACACCTTGACACTGTCATTAATCGAACGTGTTGTTGGGACGGATTCATCACCCAGACACTCACTATGCTGTGGAACGACATCCCAGTACATGTAAGGGCAAGCACCTCGCTGGCCTTCTGTTAGTATTTACACATGGATGTCTGCATTGATTTATTTCTGTAACCTTGTAAATGAATGTTACATTAGCACATTGTGAATCTTTACATTTCGTTGGTCTATTTTACAGTACTCATATTCATACGGTTTATGTGTATATATTATGGTTCATTCATATTACTAGGTGTCTGCAGTTCTGTTAATATATTGGCACAATCCGTAGGACATATACATGTAGCTTACACAGTCAGAGATTTGGAAAACATTTTATGTTGGTTCATGTTTCATATATGTACATATATTTCCATTTTCCGATGAAGACGGTACCTTCGGAGCAATGTCTGTTGTCCTCACTGTGTGGGATGTGTAACCCAAGTAAGGTTTGTTCGCTTGTCTGCCTTTAAGGCATGTAATTAGTACCTAGCACATCTAATGTACCAACCAATTAATGCTTGTAAATTTAGTAGGTTGAACTACATTGTATGTAGTCTGAATAAGTCTGCTTATGAAGCAGACGAAGTGTGCTCCAATACACTATGGTGACTGCCTTTAATTCTTGGTGTGCTCTGGTTGGTCACTGACGGTCCCTACAGTACCTCGCCTTTGCTTTGGACTTCATCGGCTGGTTGTCTGTGTTTCTTGTATGGAGAATGTCAACTGTAGTCCCTATGTGTATGAGTTGTGTAATGCTTTACTACGGCAGTGTAATTCCACCGGTTTGCATTTATGTGTGCCATCTTAGTCATACGCTTGTCCATCCATGTGAATTGCCTACTATACACTGGTATGGGGCTGTACACATTTCACACCTGCATTTTGCATTCCCGGAGTATGGTGTGCATTATTAGTGGAGAGTGACGATGTGTTACACGCCCCTCCCACGGGCGGACAAAGGATTGCCTGCGAAACAACACCGAGGCCTGATTCTACATACCCAGACTCCCTTGACTGCAACAGTGGACAGTACCCATTACACATCCTTCATGTGTGCTGCAGTGTGATGTGGACGCAGCTGTATGGACCCGATACCCTGGGTATTTCTGTGCATGTGTGCTGTAGTTCATGGACAGCTATCATCAACATTGAACACGCTATGCGCCTATGTGTACCTGTGACGTGGTGACGACAATTAGATCACATGAGTAATGCAGGAAGCTAGCAGGCATGCTCTGAACAGAATTTTGGGTCCTACAATGGACACCGATGTGCATTTGTCAAGTTAGATGTTGCTGGACTGTGTCCACCTGCCCAGTGCTTTTCACTGCTGGTGTATGTTCCCAATCGCGGATGTCTGTTTGACTACCCATTCCACATGGTGCTACATAACCGCCGCGTTAGTACTGTGAACAAATGACATACATCCAAAGATGGTGGTTACCAACTGCTTCATATAAACCTCAGACATCCCAATGGGACATATCCGTCACTATATTTCCAATATAACACCACCAGAACATGTTGCTTACCTATGCATTCATGTAACCATGTTGTCTTCGTAGGTGGGAATGCCATAGTTTACACATCCCACGTGACGTTGTGTGTGTGCCATTAGTATGTGTTCCACAGGTCGCACATCTGTTCCGCTGTATGGTAGCGGGTGCTCCTCAGTCTGTTGCTGGCAGATTGAGTGCTGTGTACGCCGGTGTTGGCACGAGAGTCCGATCTGTATGTGGAATGTCAACTGTGGTCCCTATGTGTATTTCCTGTGTCATGCCTTACCGCTGCTATGTCATTTACCCGGTTTGCAGTTGTGGGTGCCATCCCGACATACGGGTGTCCATCCATGACAATTGCCTACTGGACACTACTATAGGGCTGTACACATTCCACACCTACATTTAGCATTCTCCGGAGTATGGTTTGCATTATTAGCGGAGAGTAAGGCAGGTGCTACGCAGAAATCCCTCCCACAGGGCGGGTAGAATGATTGCCTGCGAAACAACACCGAGCACAGAGTCTACATACCCAGAATCCCTTGACCGCAACAATTGCTAGTACCCATTACACATCCGTCATGTGTGCGGAGGTGTGATGTGGATGCAGTGCTATGGACCCGGTACCCTGTGTAATTCTGTGCATCTGTGCTGCATTACATGGACAGCTATCAGCAACATTAAACACGCTTATGTGCATATGTGTACCTGTGACGCCAATGAGTTCAGGTACGCATTGAAATAAGACATAATTTGGTTCTTTCCACAATTTTTGGGTCCTACAATGGACACCACTGTGCATATGTAAAGTGTAGAGCTTGTCGGGCTGTGTCCTTGTGAGCAGTGGGTTTCACTGATGCTGTGTGTTCAGCAATTGTGTATGTGTGCTTGACTACCCATACTGTGTTGTGCTACAGGAAACATGTCTTCCGACACCAGAAACCAATGCTATACATCCATTGTTGCAGGTTAACAACCACTTTCATACCATACCCAGAGGTCACGATTGGGAGGTATTGCCACTTTATTATCGGAACAACAGCCCCAGACTGTGTACATCATGGGAACTTTAGGCCAGTCTTACCGGCCATTTCCAATTGTAATTGGCAGACACATGTCAATACATGTATGATAACACATATTGTCATGCAGAAGTTGATCTATGTTATTTGGACATTGGCTTCTGCTTTTGGCATCCGCTGCTGTGAGTGTTACCAGTTAACATACACATTGCTTGCTCAGAGGCAGACTACACACTACTGCGCAGTACTGTGGTCTCCTTTAAGGACCCTGAGCCAGTGGTCAATGGTACAGCAGCCACTGCATCAATCACATTTGCCATCTACCAGTACCTACAGGACTGCATGTACCAGGCATTCACTTACCCAACTGTGGTTCATTGTACCAATGCCAAGCGTCCAGTGTGGTGTACCCCAGCCATACACATGATGTACAACACGAGGAGGTGGCTACTACAGGGTGGAGCAGACACCTTGTGAGGTGTGACACCCTTGGTCATCATATGTGTAGAGTTACACAATGTCATGGGATTGTCCAGGGCACATTCCACAGATATACCTACATGGACCTGGCTGACAATCATACCACCTTCAGTTGCTATGCTCGACACCTGTGAGGTCACTACCACATATGCTCTGACTGGGTTCACATAGAGGTGGGGTTTACTCAACATACACACATTGCCGACATACAGGCTGACAGGTCCAGTGAGGACATCTCCACACCCTCCACCACACATGTGGAGATGTCTGTACCAGCGGTTTGTGGTCACCAAATGTTCTGTGACACACAGGTGGGACATGCTCTCTCCAGGGTAGTGTGAATAGCATCCATGAGACCAGATGGTGAGCCCGCTGTGTACTCCACTATCTCATTTGGGATTAGGACCCACAGTTAGGACAGCTATTTCTTTATAGCCTCACCTCAGGTAGGGTGGCCAGGTTGTATCGCATGACAACTGTATTCCCACATCACAGGGCCAATGCCTCCACTGAGGCTGGTTATTACTGTCCCAGTACCCTGAGGAGACCTATCTGCATAGACATGGGGTGGGATCATACTGCGGTTCGTCCATGACTGCATAGGGGACATACATACTTCGCATCCCACATGGTTTGTCTTGTTCAGGGGCGGTTCATGCCTTTAAGACATGGTTGACATTTTCGAGACGGTCACCCAGCCCATTGCTGGGCGTGTGGCGGTCCATACAGCCTACCTCGCCCTCGCAAAGGGCTTCATAACATTACCCCTCAGGTAACGTTAATGAAACCATTGGCTGATGTGAACATGTACATCACAGAATGTGTTGTAAACTGTCTATGTGACACAACCCACATGGTCATAGTTGCTGGCTGCATGTCAGACCAACTGCCTGTCACAGGTGGTGTCCCATGTTGCCATTCCGTGGGTGCACCCCTGTCATACATCTACATTTCCACGGTACAGGCACACACAGCGGTGTTATGGGTAACATTGTTTGTAGATGCTTGCAGAACAGATGCCATACTGGGACGGACATCTGACACAGATATCCTTCGCAGGGGCCTCCCGGATATGCATATCTGCTGTCAGGGACATGTCCCACAGCTAACTGGTACATAATGCAAAGTCATACCTGTCGAGGGTAGTAGGTCACCCCTGTACAACGATAGGTGGCTGTCCACACAGCACAGGGGTGACTACCAGGGATCAGGGACAGGGTTTGTCGGTCGCCTTTCATTCAACACACACATTGCTATCGTGGTTCTGTGGGACTTCTACATTGACCACCTGTATGTGCAGGGAGTCACATCTGACTTCACAGCCCGACACGCATACACGGTCACTATATAGCATAGAACTTCACTTATTTGCCTAAGTATGAGCTTATTGTTGTGGCAGTTTGGTAGCTTATTCTGTTTCTTGGGACATTTAGGTATTTCAGTTACGGAAATAACCGATTCAGGCTACAATTACATTAAATACGGAAATCATTATGACCTACACTCTTCGCACACTTCCCGCTTTTAATGCTTTATTTCGAACACGATGCCAATACAGGGACTGCCCTCGCAAAGTGGGACGGTTGGTGACCTTAGTCGCTACTCCTATGTCGGTGCGGCGTGCTGACATGCTGCTGTACACCTTCTCTGACTATGCACACTCACAGTACATTGCTGTACGGACACGGTATTACGCGTATCCTTTGTTCCTTGGACAGGTACATTTCGGCCGCGTGGGTTTTATTTGCTTCTCTTGTTTAGTTGGGACGGGTACTTTGTTGCATACTCTGCGGACATTTCATTCTGCACGGGCCATGGCTGCAGCCATTTCTATTCTGGGCGGACTATGGCAGACAGCACGTTAGGTTGCTCTTCGCCTGCCTGCTTAAACACGCCTACTGACGCATCCTACTTGGGCTCGCCACGACACCACGCACATGCCTGTGGTTACGGTGCACTCTCATTAATATGCATATGGCGCTACTGCGCCGGCTATGCAATGCACCGCCGGCGCAAGCCTTACGCCGGCCTTGCGCCGAGCTTCATGAATCCCGGGGTTTGTCTATTTACTGCAAAGTGGGTTAGGAATTTTAACCTGTAACATTTTCATACATAATAGCTTAAATCTTAGCAGCTTCCATTATTTTGATATGTTCTCCAGTATACTTTTTAAATACTATAATGAGAAGCTCCGGATGTTTAATTCTAAACTTTTATTCAGTCATAAGATTAAATTACTGGTGTTAAGTAAGCCAAAATTATATCTCCAGCACTTATTGTCAGCAGATAAACTCACTGGTTAAGTGTCAGTCTAAGCTGTAAGAGTTAATATGTGATATACATAGATGTTTGCTTTAAAAATGTGGTCAAGTGCACTGTAGTTTTACCTCTGTACTGTTTCTTTTTGATTATGCAAAGTCCCTCTGAAAGTTGATAAAAGTGTTAACAACAAAAGAGTCAATCAAGTAACAACATTATAAGTAGCCTCTTGGATAAGGGAGATGTCTAAATTTTGATCTTGTTGTGTCCAGCCATGGGAATTGTCTTTGAAAAGCTGAAAAATGCAATCAGAGGAACATATTTAATGTCTACTAAAGAAATATTAATATACTTGTACATTGTATTGCATTTCAGTTTATGTTAAACATGAAATATGATGTGGTTTCAGAACTATTCATGTTTTTATTCCAATATGACTTTGTAAATACTAATTTCAACACTGGTTTCGGACTTGAGTGGTCTAAAACATTTACACAACAATGGTATTGTATTATACAGTAATGTCACTAAATAGTTTTCAACAGATGTATGCAACATACAGTTACAGATTTTAATATGATGTTTATTAATACCCTAAACTATTTTGAAATGATACTACCTTAATCTAAACATTGTACCTTTTTGAAACCTGATTAGAAATAAGTATTATTGAATTACAATAAGATGAGTAAAGAATATATTTATATATTTTAGCTGATTAGATATCTTAATATATTATTCAATTATCTTTATTTAAAACTAAGAGGATAAGAGAAACTGATCCAAATATTATTTGTGAGGGTAGAAAGTTTGTTTGGTTAGATTCACTAACCAAACAAGGAGGTATATTACCTCATAGTGATAGGGAATGGTTTTTAAGGTTAAGAATTACAAGTTTGGAAGTTCTTTGTTTTTTTTTTATTCTATCACTTTGGTGCCACTCAGAAACATGCAAAAATCATACAAGAAAAACTTTTTGAATTCTGTATCCAGGATGGAACTAAGAATAAACAATATTTACATAAACTCACACATAAAACAAACTCAAAACTAGGAAATGAAATGTTTATCCATAAATGTTAATGGTCTAAATAATAGTAATAAAAGGAGAAGCCTGTTCAAGTACATAAACTTACATAAACCACAAATAGTCTTCTTACAAGAGACACACTTATTAGATAGAGATATAAACAACTTAAATATTAATAATTACACTCCCAATACAAAACAAAAAAAGAGGAGTAGCTATACTACTTCACAACTCAATTATAACACCTAAAATAATTACTACTCATCAAGATACATCAGGTATGTTTTGTCTAGCTTCAATTGAATTAAATAAGAGAATCTATACGTTAGTAAATCTATATTGGATCCCAGGACTAGGATTAAAAACAGTTAAACAGCACTTTGAAGAGATAATTCATTTAAATAAGGGTAGCCTGATATCGGCAGGAGACTTCAACTGTATAATGAATGAAAAATATACAGATTCTAAATCTAAAAGAAGAAAACAACCTATCTCTAAAGCACTATCAAAATTTATAGATACATTGTATTTAAAAGATATAAATGAATTTGCAGAACCAGACTCACTAATCTTCACATTTTATTCTCATATATATAAAACTAACTCTAGAATTGATATAATATATGTTGCCAATGACCTAATAACAAAAATTGACAAAGTCAAAATTATAAATTGTCCCTTATCTGATCATAATGCCATAGTCCTTGAGATAGAGCTTACACCATTTTATTCAAATCCCATTACTAGACTACCTTCCTATATCACAAAATTGACAGATTTCAAAGAATTTTATGAAGAAACAATCAAAAACTTTCTAGAAATAAATTACACAGAAAATATTTCAGAAATATATGTCTGGGATTCATTAAAAGCAGTTACATATGGGAAAATATTATCCTGGTACATAAATAAAAGGAAGTTATGGAATAAAAATATGTTAGACTTACAAAACAAAGCAGATAAATTGAAACTGGAAATACAAAAGAGTAATGCTACTCAAGTTCAAGAACTTACACAAATCAATAAGAAGTATACAGAATTGTTACATCATAAGATTATGATTAACTTAGAAAATATAAAAATAAACTCATACTCTACTAATTCAGCACACCTGAGACACTTAACTAACAGAACAAAAAAAATAATTAAATCTAAGCAAATAAAAGAAATATTTATTCCTAATACTAGCAAAAGAGTTACGGAACTAAATGATATTTTAGAAGCATTCAGACTCCAATTTAACATTGATAATTCCATAAACACTCAAGATACACCTACTAAGGATATAAAAAATTACTTAGAAAATAATATTCATATTAAATTAACACAAGAACAAATAGACATTATAAGCAAACCAATCAATATAACAGAATTAAAATCACAAATTAAAAAGCTCAAGACAAATAAAGCACCTGGCACAGACAATATACTACCAGAAATGTATAAATTAATACCCAATCAAGCCATATCCTTATTATTAAAAGTATATGATATAGCCAAGAAAGATTTGAATATACCACCCTCTTGGAAATATTCATTGATATCCCCAATTATCAAACCAGATAAAGGTGAGAAGCAGTGTTCCTCATATAGGCCAATATCATTACTCAATATAGACTATAAGATGTTTATGGCTATATATGCAGATAGGATCAAACACTTTCTTCCTTTCTTAATTCACAAAGATCAAACAGGTTTTATTAAAGGAAGAAATACTTCAGGTAATATTAAAAGAATACTAACATTCATAGATTATAGCAAATATAAAGTCCTAGATTTAAATGTAATCTCATTAGATATTAATAAAGCTTTTGATTCGGTTAACTGGACCTTTCTTTCACTAGTTTTAAAAGAATATAACTTTCCTTCTAATTTTAATAATCTTATCCAAATACTATATGAAAAAGCTACTGCATATGTTAAACTGGGATTACATAGATCAGGCCCTATAACAATCAAAAAGAGAACTAAACAAGGTTGCCCTTTATCACCATTGTTATTTGCATTACTTATAGAACCCTTTGCAAATCAAATCAGATCAAACAGTAACATAAAGGGCATTTGTACTAATAAAATGTTAAACCTTAAAATCCAACTCTTTGCTGATGACATACTATTAACTCTCTCAAATGCAAATGAGTCTTTGAATGCTCTATTTAACACCATGAATACATTTCAAAATATTTTAGGCCTAAAATTTAATGAAAACAAAACTAAAATTATGCCCTGTAATTGTAAAAAAAAAATAATATAAACAAATGATTTTCATAATATATAGTAACAGAAAATAAATTATTATATCTGGGAATAAATCTACTCAATGAATTAACATATTCTTTAATATTTAACTATAATAAAATACTAGACAAAATAGAACAAACAATTGGTTACTGGAATAAATCTATCTTTTCAACAGCAGACAGATTATATCTTATTAAAATAATCATATTTCCCAAAATATTATACTTAATACAAAATTTTGCATTGCCACCTCCCAAATATATTATTCAAAGATACAATAAAGTAATTGGTTTCCAAATAAACCCCGTATAGCCTTAAATAAACATTTACCAGATTGGGAAGATGGTGGAACTAATTTGCCGGATATTGATTTATATAGTACCTCATCTGTTATTAAAAACATAACACTATGGTTAAAGTCATACACACCTATATGGAAACAAGCCCATGAGCAGATTTACATAGAAATCAGTTATAATCACATACAAGACAACTTAACAGTAATACCATCACCCCTTATATGGATGTTAAAAGATTATTTTTTAGGGAAAAGGAATAATATTAATAGATTGCCATCAAACTATATAAGCCCTACACTTTCAGTGTTCAAAACATATATAAACAAAATACCAAATATTAATTCTTGGATTTTTCTTATTGTCCCTATAGCTTTTACACCAAATGTTCTAGATACATTCCAAATATCTAAAATAAATATACTTAAAGAAGAAACATTACTCTTTTGGCATCAACGTATAGAGAAAGGGAAAATTCTAACAAATGAACAGATAATTTATAATTATAATAGAAATAAAGACAATTGGTTGTTTTTACAAAATCTAAGGCATTTTCTTATAAATAAAATAGAACAAATGCAACCTTCAGTTAGACATGAAACTCCAAAACTCATTGAATGCCTTATTCTTATCACAAAACAGCCTTATCAGGGTACAGGTTATTTGTCTAATATCTATAAAATTGTTAAAAAAAAACAAAAAAATATCATGAAAAATCATACTGGGATTATTATACTTTAATAAACAACCATCCTCCAATTGAAGAAGAAAAAAGTAATATTCTAAAATCTTCCAAATGTTCTACATTATCAAAATACTGGCAATTATTCACTTGGAGATATCTACACAGAAGTTTCTATACACCACATAAGTTAGCCAAAATGCATTCTATTGAAGATCAGTGTTGGAGATGCCATACCAAGATAAAAGCAGATTGGTAGCATGTTTTTTATGAATGTATATGTCTCAATATATACTGGAAATCCATTAACGATTTTTTCAGACTGTTTATAATGATAATTTTCAATGAACAAAGTCTTTAATTTTATTCAACTCTCCTATTCCAAACTGTGTACCAAAAAAAGACACTAAAATCCTATGGTCACTATTGGCAATTTCACGTAAAATCATAACTATACACTGGAAAAATGAGGCTTCTCCTACATTCAAGGAATTTGAGAATTTAACAACAACAGTTACTCACATGGAAATATTAACAGTGAAGAACAGAACTAAAAGATTTACTTCTTACTATTACTCTTGGATGAAAGTACTGGAAATACTCGAAAATATTGAAGAAGATATATAATCTTATGTTTCTAACTTTATATAATATAGAATTTCAGTGTTATTTGCATAGACACCAATGTAAATAGTTATATAATGGTTTGAAGTTAGTAATGTTTTAGAATTGTAAATATGTTATTTATCTTTATTTCATGTAATGTTTCTTAAGACATCTTATTTGAAATAATAAAAAAATATTAAGTAAAAAAAAAGAAATTACATATTATACAATGACCCCCCATTAATATTCAAAAACGTGCATGCTGATTGGTCAGCATGCACATTGTAAATCAGAGTTATACTAATGGAAAAAGGTCCAGTTGCTCGGACTTTTTCCATTAGTATAACTCTCTTTTTAAAGCAGCGGAGAATGCAAGATCTCCGTTGCTTTTCACAGACTGTCTCACTATGTCAAATGAGTTTAACATAGCGACACAGCTTTAAAAAAAGTAGTGGAGATCTTCCTATCTCCGTTGCTTTTTTTAAAGGTGTCTCGCTATGTTAAATGGGTTTAACATAGTGAGACAGCTTTAAAAAAAGCAAAGGAGATTCTCTGTTGCTTTTTTTAAAGCTGTCTCACTATGTTAAACTCCTTTAACACAGCAAGACACTTTGTAAAAAGCAATGGAGATCTTGCTTTCTCCGTTGCTTTTTTCAAAACTGTCTCACTATGTTAAATGGGTTTAACATAGCGAGACTGCTTTAAAAAAAGCAACAGAGATTCTCCGTTGCTTTTTTTAATGCTGTCTCGCTATGTTAAACTCCTTTAACATAGCGAGACAGCTTGTAAAAAACAACAGAGATCTTGCTTTCTCCGTTGCTTTTGCCCACAGGTCTGATGTACTGTGTAAGCATATGCATGCACAGTACATCAAAACTGCCACAGAATACCAGACAGCTGTGGAAGGACAGCAAGGAGGCATTATACAATGCCATTATTTAAGAAAAGTAAATATTTTTTTTCTTAAATAATGTCATTGTATAATAGCAATAACCCACTTCTGGGTGTGGGTAATGCTGGATTAACCCATGGTTGCCTTTGTTTGGCCACTCAGGCTTCACCCTTGTGACCAAACCACACCAACCGTGGGTAAATCCAGCATTACCCACACCCAGGCATGGGTTATTGCTATAATATTACATTATCTGGTAAGCTTTATACTGAGGTGTTTGTTTAAAATATGGCTTGTCATCTGGTCAATGGGTCCATATATTGGGTCACTGGTGAAACAATTACAGCATTGGCTGAGTATATAAAAGATTTTAAATATGCAGCCTTCTCACACACCCTGCTTTTAGTGTTATGGAATGCAAAGTGGGTCGCTGCATGCTGTAAAGCCACTTCAGTAATTGAGATCCTCATATTATATTCTGCAAGAAGCCAAGCTAAAGAAAACAAAAAAAGAAAGATTATTAGCCAAAGAATGGAGAAGAAAGTGATCTGTAACACTACAAAATTGGCCAAGTGTGGTGTAGCTATTTTAATAACTGTCTCTATTTCAGGTCAGTGGGAGAATATTTTAAAGATACAACAGGAAAGTAGTTAGTGTTGAAATTTCATAAACTTTTATACCCCAAAACAATTGCAGCACACAAGCTTCAAGGCAATTAAAGTTGCAACAGCATATCAATCACAATTCTAACATTGTGCCAGTAGGGGATCTACATAGGATCATACTAAGCTATTGACTCAGAGGTCATTTTAAGTATAGCCGATTCAAGCCAATGTAATACAGTAGAAGTATTGGTTAATAACCAAGACTGCATTTAGTGATGACTGCCATGTCCAGAAGGGTTGTGGGCACTATCTCCAGTAAGAATTTACAGTGCCCCATCTACTCATCCAGGATCCTCTTGAACAGTATCATGGAGTGCTCTGTTTCACATGAATTGGTAGTCTGTTAGAAAGATGTGGCAGTCACTGGAAGATAAATCTGTCCCTCCAGCATGTCCTATTTAAGTCACAGGCCATATTTAAATCCTTGGAATGGGTAGCCCTAGACCCATTTGATTTATGAATATGCAGTAAGTTCATTAGGTTTGGATCTTGAGTTGCTCTCTAGGCCAGACATAAGTCTTCCCTAAGAAGTCTATACAATACAGCCTATAGTAACAGGGACTTTAGTTGGTCTGTGTAAGGCACATGCTGAAGGCCCTTGATCTTCTTTGTTACAAACCTCTGATGTCTCTCTAATTGCTGCAGGTGTTTAGTATGGTACATACCGAATGGGGCATTATACTTGATTATGGGCAGGATAAGTGCATAGTACAGGGGGTTATAACTTCTTTTGCTCTCAAGGCAATGCCTTTACTAATCAAGTGAGCTATGTAGAAAGCTTTCCTTACAACAGTAGATGTGGTGGTCAAAGTTAAGGCCGTGGGCAGCCTCTGATCCTAGGTCCCTTATCACTTCATGGGTACTTAGGGTATTGTTGTTGATTTGATAGTGTACAGGGACATTGTTTGTGCTGAAGGGAATGATGATGCATTTCTTTGCACTCACTTTGAGACCATGACTAATACACCAGTCGTTGGTCTGTATTAGACCCTCTTGGAGTATACTGACATCATCTGGAGATTCAATGATTGCACCTAGTTTGCAGTCATCTGCAAACTTAGTCAGCCACAACCCTTTAGTTTTGAGATGAAATTCTAAAAAGTATATACCAAACAGTAGGGGGCCCACCACTGACCCCTCTGGCACCCCGCTGGCAACAGGTCTGCTGGTTGATGTGGAGTCACCCACTTTGATAGTGTGTGTCTGTTTTGTGAGCCAGTTGGCAACCCATCTTATAATGAAGGGGTTTACATTCAGTTTGCTAAGTTTATTGGTAATGCCTGAATGTGGGATTGTGTCGAAAGCCTTTGCCAAGTCAAAGTATGCTGTGTGCACAGATTTACCATCATCAATTGCCCTGGTTACACTTTCAAAGAAATCCACAAGATTTAACAGGCAAGATGTGCCCTTCACAAAGCTGAATTGGATGGGATCCAGGGTTTGGAGGGCACCTATGTCCTTATTTATGAGGTCCATAATAATACATTCCATGGCCTTACAGATGAGGCTGGTCAGGCTTATGAGTCTAATTCACTGGGTCTGTTGCAAGGCCACCTTTGTGGAGGCGAATAACTGTAGCTGTTCTCCATTCCACAGGAACAAAGCCTGTGGTTAGGCTCTGATCATAAAGGGTACTTAGTAGTGATGCTAGTTCATGTTTTAGCCTGTTTAGAAGACAGACTGGGATGTCATCTGTTCACATAGAGGCCATGTTCTTTGCCTTAGACAGGACTTTGAGGATGTGCTCTTCAAATATGTAAGAAGTGGGGAAACTTTGAAGGAGAGTTTTTTGTAAGTTAGGAGAAGATAAGGGAGTGAAATTTTCACCATACCTATCCACTAGCAGGTTTGCTATCTCTGTGGGTTCAGTGTGTATGATACCATTGACCATCAGTTCTGCATATGCTTGGGTCCTACCCTTTAGGTTATGTATGTAGCTGTAAAAGGCTTTATGGCTATCCTTGGCAGTACTTGCTAGGTTTCTCTCAAAGGAGCTCTTGGAGGATTTGACAAGTTGTCTTATTTTCTGGTTAAGGCTGAGGAGGGTGCTCTTCCATTGTTGGGTCCTTGTCTGTTTTCTTGAACAGCAACTTTTTGCATTTATTGTAGAGTTTGTTGATGCTGGACGTCCACCATGGCAGCTTGATTTTACTTGGGGCTTTTGCTTTAATTCTGTCTGGTACAGCTGAGTTTATACACTTATGCAAGTGATTGTACAGGGCATTAATATAAGCTTTGGCGTAGTTACCACTTTCAGCTAAGGTGTGGCTTGGAATGCATTTATATCTTCACCTAGGAGGGTATAGTTTACCTTGGTGAAGTTTTTTAGTCTGATTACATCCTTTGTCAATTCTGGTGTTAGTGTCAGATCGAAGGTGACTGACTTGTAGTCAGTTTTAACTAATGAGGGTCCAACAGCTGCAGCAGTGCACCTGTTTGACATGTTGGTGAGGACCAGATATCGAATGCTTGTTCCTGTTGTTGGAGTATGGACAATCTGTTTCAGGGCATTTGAATTCACAAAGTCAAGTATCTTTTGTGCTAGTGAGTTTTGGCTAGATTAAGTTTCCCAGTTGATGGTGGGATAATTGAAATCACCCATAACCAGTGTGTTCGGTAAAATTTGGATTGTCTTCAGCTTAGTTAAGTAGGCTTTGTGGGTGTCATGACCCATGGATTGGGATCTATAACTGGCTAGGACTTGAATGGGGGTCTTACCCACTGTAATCTGGACCTGGAGTAACTCCATGGAGTTGTCCAGTCTAACTAGACGGGAGGTGAATTTATCTTTAATATAGATTGAAACACCACCTCCTTTGGATTTCACACATTCATTTTGCGGTCTAAAAGTGTGGAAGGCATTGTAAACTTGCAATGCTGGGGTACTCTCTGAGGTCTTAAACCTGGTTTCTGTGACTACACAGACATCTACATCTTCTAGTGATAGAAGTGCTTCCAGAGAGTGCAGTTTGTGGTTTAAGCTCCTAGCATTTAACAGCATGACTCTTATTTGGTTCTGACAGGTTAATTTCACGTCGGTAATGTTGTTCTCAAGACCTTGCCTAAAAAGGCACTATGAAGGAGGCAAGAGCCTTTGTCAGCAGCCAAAAGCCTAGGGGTGCCAGGTGAAAACTATCTCTGACAAAGCAGCGAAATTTGGAGACCATGGATTCCCAGACAGACAGGAACTGGTTACCCTTGGAATGACACCAAAAACTAAGCCAATTATTGAAATCAATAATTTTTTGTTTATCCTGTGGCATAATTCTAGGTGAGGATAGTATGCTGCTCAAGGCTAGGGACATACCTGGGGACACATACTCAGAGAGCTCCACCGTGTCTCTCTTCATATAGTCCAACGAGGTACGTCTAAGGTCATTCACACTACTATAATTGTGGATTCCATATTACATAGAATATTAGCAGAAATTTCTGACACACCTAGAACTGCATCCATTTTAAATACAATTTGCATGAAATGGAATTTAATTGATGGTATGAGGATGAGAAACCCAGGATGTAAAGAATCTACATATTTTAATTATACAAGGGTATACTTAGTAGAATTGTCATTGTCTTGGCCTCACAAAGATTGGTCCCAAAGGTTGCTCAAACTGATATTGTGTCTATTGCTGTTTCTGATCACAGTATGGCATCACTGCCCTTCACAATGACACTGATTTCTCACTCCACATTTCATTGGAAAATGGACCCCTTATAGTTCCAAGATAAAAAGTGTATAGAGAGTATTGGAAATTGGATTAGTTTATATTGGAAGAGCTATTCTGGAGTATACATTACCCAAGATGATAGACGGCGAGCTTTTAAAAATGGGATTCAGAAATAATGTCAGCAACTCACTCCAGTGGACAAATTAGATAAACAGGTGAGATTACATGAAATAAAGGAGAGAGAGAGTTAGGACAGTGGAGCAAGAATTTAACCTTGGCAGACACAGCAACAACTTCACATGCCAGACCTTCATAACACTGAAAAGAGAAAGAAAGAAAAGCTCTACACATTAGCCTCATTCAAGACAAATGGGAGAATTATAAGCTATGTTATTGGGCTAAGGGTATTAGGTCCCCAAAAGTAATCGTTAGGTGAGAGAGAAAAATGGATGGAGGATTGAATATACCCCATACATGGGATGTACCAGTAGACCAATTAAAAAAAAATCAGTAAATTGTTTGCCATTGAATTGTATGTCCCCTTAAAGCTAAACAACAACAGGAAGAGAGACTTAAACTGAGATATATTAAGTGATTGAATATGAGCACCATATTAGCACAGGCAAGGGACCAACTGTCCAAAGCTATAGTTAAGGATGAAATTAGGAGTGCCATTAATTTATTCGCTGTGGTTGAGACTCCAGGACTAAATGGAGTAACAGGTGAATTCTACAATCTATATTATGTAGACTTAATCAATCTGCTTCTTAATTTATTTGAGGAAGCAAAGACAATGGGAATGTTTGACCAGTGGCGGCTGGTGACTTCAAATTAAAGGGGGGCTGCAGGAGACAGCTGAATGGGTGGGGCCAATGGGAAGGGGTGTGACCAACTAGAAAGGGGTGGAGCTATGCTTAAAACCAGAACAACTGGAACTTTAATTAAATACGCTGCCCTAGGTGCCAAACCATCATTACGAGAGTCCAATCAAGACAGAATGAAGTGTAGAAGAAAAAAATATTTCAGTGCATTGGCTACATGACAACTTACTTAATATCTAGATGGAAACACAAAGGTTGTGAGGCATGAAAAAATAAATTGCTTTTTAAATACATTACTGGAATGCCAGTCAAAATCAAGTATAAAATAAAACAAGCAGCACTGAGCTCAAACCACTTCTCCTTGCACTGCAGTTCTAATTATAATTTATATTCAGCTTTATAAAATTTCCAAGTAACATGCTGAAAGTAGCAATCTGTGTGATACCCCCACTTGTAAAAATGTTTCTTATTCAAAAAAGACCTGCTGCCTGACAACAAATATCTACTTGTTTCATGGGGAACACATGATCAAAGTAAAAAATGAACAGCAAATAAGAAACAAGCTCAAGATAAATTGCTTAAAGGATTACTGCACAAGTTATGGACCACACATGATAGATTGGCACTCTGTTTAGTTTACGGGTAAAGCCTGCAAAGATAACTGCAAGTCTCCAACAAATGTAATGAGCTTCTGAAAATACTGTAATCCTGTCCTTTATTTCAAACACTGTCATATGCATTTCAATACCTAAGGCTTATACGTTATCTAGTTATGTAAATATTCTCTGCATGGCAACAATGAAAAGGCTTTCAGTGTTGGTAATTCTTTAACAGTATGCTTATTAAAGCTTACTTGCATCTTACAATCTCCGACAAGCTTACCTGATGGTCAATAAAGCATTGCTACTTTAATACAGAGCAACAGGGCACTGCAACAGCATGCATTTTCTGAATAATAAGAAGCATAAATCAACAGTATAAAAATATGACAGAAAACTAGAACATTCTGCAAAATCAAGGACAGATGAAAAGCCACGGTTGTACTTGTGGTCTACCTTGGATGGGGGGAATACTCTGCATACTTACACTGCATAACTGCTCCTTGCCTTGCTTGGACACATCCAGAGCCACTACAATGGGGAGTGGGGTGCAACAAGTAGGTCACAGTTTGAAATGTCTCTGGCTAACGGTGATGGCTCTGTCACTCATACCTCTCAACCTCAGAGCAAGAAATCTGGACAAAGCCATACATCGAAGTGGGATACAGGCCCAAAAATAAAGACAATGTTTAAATATTGCTCTTATAAACTTAGAAATATAATAGAATAGTAGTAGGTCTTGCATTAGTATGAATTTTTGAAGGTATGAAATCTGAAACTAAAATGTCTGTCATTATTTTCTAACTTCAGTCTTTAATGATTTGCTACTAATTTGCCAGAAAACCACAATTTTATGAAAAACATACCAAAAATGTTATGCAAAAATATAAAATTGCCACACAATACAGTTGGGAACCTGTCAAAGAAGGGACACTTTTTTAAAATTAGTACTGTTAACTTGAGCAGCTGACAAAATAACATCATCTACATACATTTCTGAAATAAAAGTAATCTATAACTTTGATCTTTACAGTTATTTGTAATTGTAAACCCTCCACGTTTTCTTCCAAAATTGCCATTTTGCAGAGGGATTATTAGGGGGAGAGCAACATTTTGAGCCAAAATTGGGGACAGTTGAGATGTTTGGATATTCCTAATTCTATAAAGCGATTTATTTGCATGTACCTCTCAACCTCTTAATGCAGGAAATCTGGACAAGGCCAAATATATTCGGGGAACATGCAAACAGTACTAAAAATTGCTCTTGTATAAACTTAAGACAGTTGATAGAATAACAGGTCTTGCTTTAGCATGCATTTTTCTGAAGGTTACGATGTCTGAAACTCAATCTCTGTCATTATTTAGTGACTTCATTCCTAAATGATTTGGCAGAAAACCACAAATTTTATGAGGAACAAACCAAATATCAGAAGCAAAAATCTATTCATTCTGCAAAAAGTCTGGACAGTTGAGAGGTATAGTTCAGCCGGGGCTGTCCGAATTTGCTGCCCTTCCCCCCCTCACAAAATCATGGTCGAATGGAGACACAGATCTTTGGATTGGAAGGGTGGTGTTTCCTGCCTTCCCTATCCGGACTGCCTAACTGAGCAGTCTGGAGCTCAGGAATGCCTGAGCATGCATGCTAGCATGCATGCGCGGAGTCTGGGAGATATTTTTATATGTTCTATGGTGGGAGATAATTTTTATTTTTATATGTTCTATGGTGGGGGACCCATTTACAGGTGGGAAGGCTGCAATCCCGCAGTCCTATAGAACAAGCTGCCCCTGCATTTGACAGACATATTTTGGAAGCCAAGCTTAATTTATTACCTAATCCTTTATAAGATAGGTTAATGACAGCAAACTATAGGCTTGTTGTATTGCCAAAGAGGCACTAGATTCTGCAAAGTTTGTAGAATCTGGTGCATTATGCCGACACCAATGCTAAAGCTGCAGATAACAATGTAATATGTAAATATGCAAAAGTAAACTCCAAATATCTCGGTGTACAAAGGAGTATCTCAGTAGTAACAGCACACTGAATAATATCAGCAAGTAATCAGTAAATAATGGCAAACTACTGTCAAGCATGCTGTACATTAACAAAGCTGCAAAAAGAATCTCGCAATTCAAGCATCCTGACAGTCTTAAATACATATCTATAACAGAATCTCTCCAGTAAGCTTAAGGATAACTACGGAATATCACCTTAACTTCATTATTATAAAAATGTGCTAACTCTTACTTATGGACTATGATGGAATCCGTACATTTTCTAACAAAAAAAAAAAAATTAAAGGTGAAGAGGAATCACAGCCACATGGCCACAGCTAACATTAGCTAACAATGGATGCAAGACTTGCATGGGAAACACAGGTAACATACACACCCAAGGAAAGTGGGAGACAGAAAAGGAGATGTAGGGCATGGGTGAACATGTGAGACACACAAGAGGGATGATGGAATAGGAAAATCAGAGGGAAACTGAGGGGCATGGGCAATTGTTTTGGCTGGGGGTAGGAATAGGCCCCATATTTTATTTTTTTTAGAACAGAAGGAAAGATAAAGATAGGGAAAGAGGAGGAGAAGGCAATTACAGCACGTATACCCATAGAACAATTATCACAAGACATGACAAAGGTTGGAAAAAAGGCAGTAAGGACTTGTAAGATACACAGACAGCACACCGCACAGCACAGGCCATGGAAAGTTGGCAAACAGGGTGGGGATGCATACCAGACATGGCGAAATGTAGAAAAAAAACATATCTATCTTTGCATTATCATGTTACAACACGTTGCAAACTGTGTGTCAGACATACCTGGATGTGTATGACCAATGGTAAGTATGTGTTGTAGGGTAATAAATAAGGATCACAGTACACAGTGGATAAATAAACACATATCCAACTAGTCTGTCAGCAGTGCAAGAGTAAGCCAAGCAACATCACTGATGAGCACAGTCTTACAATCTAAGAATGTTAGATAATTCTAGGAGAGAGAAGAGCAAAACCTCCAACCATATATGTGAAAGGCAAGCAACCAAGCATATCATCAAACAGCAGTACTGCAGTAAAGTTGCAAAATGGCTGATAAATAAACAAGTAGGTATACAAAACCCAAAAATGTAATGGAATGCAGATATATAACACACATATGCCATGTCAAAGGCAACACACAGGTGTAGGTGCATATGTATAACTTTCAGTGGCCTAAATGGAATGTACTTGAAAGCAATGCCAATATGCATACACACACCAAAGACATGTAAGAATATTTGCAAAAATCTAAAAGTTCAGCTTAAAAATATATCAGGTTGTGTACATAGATTTCAAAAATGTAAAAAGAACAAGGATGCATTGCAAGCAGTAACCAGCGACTTGTGTGCAGATGACCTACATCCATAAAACAGCCATACAGTTGGCATTTGTTCACCATGCCAACAACATAATACATGACAGTGGTCAATAACTGCAACAAAGGCAAACATATCTGCAAAATGTAATACAGAAATATGAAGGTAGAAGTGAGGTGAATAACCTAGGCTCACATCAGTGAAAATCATGTCAACAAAGTAAGTATACACATTGAAAATGCATGTGTACAGCACACAGGATGCTGATGAAGTCAACCTAAAATACATTTAAGCAAATGGCAAATGCATGTTACATCCTCTACACGTATCCTGTTATGCCATTGTTGAATAAATAACCACAGGTCTATGTCAGGCACCCTGTGTATTACTGAGCAGAGGACACTCCTGTGAGCATTATTATAGCACGTCAACAGATAAGTCAGTGAATGCTCACATGCAAAAGGTACAGTTGTGTATCAGTATGGATCTGACCGTATGCAGAGACATGTACAATCGGTTATTCTGCGCAACTATTGGCATGAGGTGTGAACTTATGGGAATAAATAATGTACATAGAAATGTAACATACAGCAAACACAGTCTAATGTACTGTTACAGAATAAAGTGTCCCTACTATGGTGTATACGTTAACAGCACATTGGCAATTGATGCAGTCAGAAATGGAGGACGGCCCATAGCTATGACATACCTGTATATGACCCCACATGGCATCAGCATTGCTAGCACATGGCACACAGCACCACATCATGCCAGTGGGATAGCATGACAACTGTCATCTAAAACAAATGGGAAATGACATGCCCTTCTTTTGCACATATATGATAATGCAATACACAAATACGAACCATACCAGAGTGGTAGTGATGGACTATGGACAACATCTGTTGTCTGTCACTTTCCTTCAGTAACACACATGTTTACAGGCTAATTTTGTAACACTAGCTACAGGTTAACTGCCACAAAGTATGGAGACCTAAATTTGGGAGGAAAGTGTAATGTGTTAATGTGTGTCGTGCACACATTGATGCATAATTAAATGTCACACGATGTTAACATGTAAGCATGGCAGCTATATGTTATGGATGCACAACAGTACATATACAGTTCAATCAATTATGTGGTGAACAATATGTTGGCAGCATACACAATTGGAGCACACAGACAATGCATATGGACCAGAGGACCAGGCTGATGAGGATAAGCCTCACAAATGAACTTATGGGATATGTGTGTGAATGAGTCACACATTGCCCATGCCATATTATGGAAGTTCTCCATCATGTCCCGCATCTGCATTTGTAATGCATGGGTCACAATCTCCCACATTTTGTCCTGGTAATCATTTCTGCACCGGTTCTGGCATTGTTTCCTCCAGGATGTAGCAGGCATAGTTGTGTGGGCAGCTGTGGATCCAGCTTCCTCATCATCATTCTCATAATCATTATCATCATCAGGGGATTCTGGCAGTGGCCTGACATGTGCTCATCATCTGCATCTTATCAGCAGTCATCCACAGGTCCAATCCTCTGTCAAGATGAATCGCAAAACACAACAGAAATGAAAAGCAAATGTCTATCATGCCACACATTCCCATGAAGATCATAGCTGACCTTAAAATGAAACTGATGTGCACATCTGCAATCTAACATACTTAATTAACATCCCATCCATTTGTGAGTTCTGCAAATATAAATATATGACTGAAGGTGTAGTAGCATATATCAAAGTTCATATTTAAAGCTCAGTTAAATTTGAAATAGTGCAAACATTAGCAAGTAGCAAAATTATAATCAGCACAATTGCTGCTAGTGAATGGCTCCTAATGCATACAACGCCTATTCCATTTTATCATGCCACATTAACATAACTGTAATTTGACAAAATAAAAGCTTGCAAATGTCAAGATATTATTATTGGGACATGCACTGTTTAATAATTTTGTCTGTCTCAGTACACTGTTCATCTGAATGTAATTATTCCCTTTCTTTTTCCTTTGCATGTCTTCCTTAAGCAGATATGTCTGTGTGTTTGGATGCAAATTCTAGTATTAGCATGTAATGAGCTATATGAACAACCACCAAGTGTCATTGTGAAAAATGAAGATTCTTTTTTTTTTTCATGACAATATTGTGGGTACTAGGCAAGCCATATGACAGACATCGGAGCCAAGCAGCATGGTAATTGGCTCAACCCACATTAACATAATGAATACAACAGTAACAAATACTTACAATGTTCAGTCATCACAGCCTGTTACACATGAGAATCTACTATATGTTGTAGTGGCAGCATTGTATGTGTATAATTCTATACATGACATACCTACAATTAGTAGCAATTAGTAGCCTGCAAGATGCAAACATGCTAATGATACTTGCTGATTATGAAATGCTGAAAAGGAATGCATATCTACAAAAGTATCCACAAACACAGGATACAAGTATATTGTAACAAAAGCGCACAAGATATTGTAGGCAGATGCAACACTAATGCTGAAGTGAAGGACATGCCACAGTCTGCAAACAACAATGGGACCACTGACAAAGCAGACAACCATTCAGTCTGTGAATAAGGACACTATACACAAGAGAACAGTCACTGGGAACCACATCCACACACACATGTTTGACAACCAAGGTATTACAAGCAACAGTCAGAGAACTACACACTTGCATGTAAAACATCCACCTCCATATGTGTGACAAATACACAAACCTGACTGTCATTTAGGTTGTGGCCTACATTTCAAAAATTATCTGCAGAAAACATGGCTTGATGGAAAATGGTATTTCAAAATATACAGATTTCAATCAAATTGTTAAGCACAGGTATAGTGTGATGATTGTACTTACCTTACTCATGCATAATGGGTATTCTGGCATTCTAAGCAATATACATGGTAATGTAAAAAATCAAGGCCTGTACAAGGATCCGATGCATTTCATTTAACAAAACAGAAAAATTAAGCAGCACACCTTACTCCATCCGCTGGTTCTCAAGCCTGTGCATCCACTCGATTCACAGGGCTCAATCCTGGGTTCGGTCTTACTTGCCTTAAAAAAGAAAATAACAATTACAAATGATGTAGTCATCAAATAATAAGGGTATACATTGCTCAGATGAAGTTCTAGAAAATCTTTATATTTTGCAATGTTATACACAAATTTTGACATCTCTGAACAAATACCAGAGAACATAAGATTCAAACCTGCAGTTGTACATACATCCAAGCTCTAACCTGGTTCAAGAACTATCTAGCTGATAGGCAAGAATCTGTCCCATGGCAAGGGGCACTATCTCCTCTACTTTCAACCTTCATAGGTGTACCAGAAGGTTCAGTACTGGGCCCACTTCTCTTTTCTATCTACACTAACAATCTATATACCTCCACCCAGCATGCCACACTCATACAGTATGTGGATGATTCTACTTTAATCTGCTCAGCCCCCTCTCTTTTCATTCTCCAACAACAGACCCAGGAATCCTTTAGCACTGTGGAAAGTTGGATCACAAATATCTAACTCATCCTTAACCCTAAAAAAACGAAATTGCTTTTATTTACCCCCAAGAAATCAAAGTGGTGCTTACAGTCTGTTATACTAATAGTGCTCTGTGCTCTGTCCATCTAACCTGGTGTTAAACATTTTTTTTCATCTCCGTGGGCTCACAGGTTATAAGGTTCTTTTGCATCCTCTTTCTCAATTGGCATTCTCGCACTAATACGCTGCTTGTATCCTTACCTCTCTGATTTCTTAACCAAAGGCTCTCTCCCTCATGCTACATTGCTTCCCTATTCTGACTTGGCACTTCAGCCCATCCTACCACTAACCCTTTTTAATTCTGCACTATCCCTTCCTTTTGCCCCCCCCTTTTTCTTTATATATATTTCTCCTTTCTTTCTGCCATTTATCAACTAAACTGGTGCCTCTCCCTATTCTCTTTTCAGCTTCTACCTCTGGTACACCCCCCCCAGATTCTCAGCCCCATAAGAGAACTGAAAAGCAGGGAAGACGTCCCTTATCTATACTAAGAAGACACCCTGGAACTGCTTGGACTCCAGGCAAACACTCAATGCTCCCAACGAACATCTACTAAGGAAGGAAACCTCAGTGTAGGTAGCCTTATCGACACAATTGGTAGTACTAACTTGAGAACTGTAAAATGTACCTGCCGCGTGCGTGATAGCAGCCTACCGCAGCCCACATTGCCTCTCCTGCCTTCCTGGTTGCACCATTCTCCCCTAAATTTGCATTAAGTTGCACTCCAGAATATTCTCAACTGTATAAAGCAAAAGCAGAGTATTCTTTTATTTTATTTTATTTTTCTGCCTGCCATTTCCCCTTTCGCCACTAGGTGGCAGCAACTTGCACTGAAACTTTTCCCTATTTCTTTCACTAGCATAGTCTCTGTATTTATAGCGTCTCCTCCCTCACTACAGTAAACTCTACACTTCCTCAACTGCTCAACCTGGGCATCTAAACTCAAACTTAAGTTCTATAATAACATACGTTATAACTTAATAAAGTTATACCTTTAGGAAACTACAGAATATCTTCTTACTCAACTGTAGCCCCACAATTCTAACTCTGAATCCCAGTCTAATGATTGTTTTTCTCTGAGCTCTCTCACTCCTCTGCCTCTACCCGCTCCATTCGCCCTGCGAGCTCACTCCTCTCCCCTACCCTACCCCCAAATCTCACCCACCCTCAGTGCACCTACTCTTATACTTCCTCACACCATGCCCCTCAACACCTACACCAATCACATACACCTTATACCAAACCCCACCCACTCCCATACACACACCAATCCACACACACACACCCCACCCTCCCCATACACACGCCCCCTCAACACCTACACCAATCACATACACCTTATACCAAACCCCACTCACTCCCATACACACCCCAATCCACACACACCCCACCCTCTCCCATACAAACATCACTCCTCACACACCCATACAACAATGCCTACCTACCCCCTACAAACTCTACTACTAGCTACCCTTCTATTATCCTGAACCTATATTACCCAACTTAACCTCCCCACCAACACACACCCACCTCTAACCACATATACCACCACCTGGGGCCTCCCAAATACATCAAACCCATATTCACAAATCTCCCCAGAACTCTACTCCTCCAACCCATCCCACCTTTTCAAACTCACCATTCTCTCCACCCCACCATCACCTCACCCTATTCTAAATGCTTTCTCAAAAAAAACCCTCCCCCACCAAAATCACACTTTTCTATCCTCTATACTCCTCCTCAGGCAACTCCTCCCCCATATCTCACTCTCACTTTCAGGTGACATCCACTCTAACCCAGGTCCAAACCCCAGCAGTACCCACCCTAACACAAATTCCAATCCACACAAACTCAAGGTTAACCACCTCACAACCCTAAATGCGCAAAGCCTCTGTAATAAAATCCCCAACCTACATGCCTGGCTCTCTCATAACCAGCCAGACATAACCACAGTCTCTGAGACCTGGCTCAAACCTTCCATCAGAGATGACAAAATCCTCCCCCCGGGCTACCACATCATACGTAATGACAGGCCACATAGAAAAGGAGGTGGTGTAGCTATTATCTATCCCTCCACTCTCACTTGTACTCCACTGACCAACCCCATCCCAACCTTTACCAGTGCAGAAATGGCTGTAGGCTTTTTAAAACTAAACAACTACAAATCCATCTGCATCTGTTCCATCTACATCCCACCTGGAGACAATACCAAAACTCTAGAAGACTTCCTCTCCTGGTTTAGCTCAAATATCACAAATGAAACCTACATTATAGGTGACATAAATATTAACTGGGCCTCCTTCCTCTTAGATACCCCAACTCACTCAATCAACCTCTATAATTTCACCCAACTAATAAACCTCCCAACCAGGCCACATAAAGACTGTACATCTGGTGCCATCATAGATTGGATATTAACAACCCACCCCAACCATATCTCCAGTGCCTGTATAATACCAGACCCCCTAAGCAACCACTTACCAGCTGTTATAAACCGCCTACCCTCTCACATAGAAAAACAACACCTACACAAGCAATCCCGTAGCCTAGCTTCCTTCAACCCCAAAATCTTCTCTGAATGCCTTAAGATTACTGACTGGTCTTCACTAAAAATCCTTCCACTAGATAATGCTGTCTCATATTTTTAACCATACCTTCCTTACCTTACTTGATAAACTAGCCCCTTTCCAAACCAAACGCATCAAAACTAATCCCTGCCCCTGGCTATCCCAACAAACTAAATTGATAATGATCCAATGAAACAAAAAATGGAAATTGTACCAAAAACAAAAAAAACAGCACCCACCAAGAATATAAACATCTACGTAACCTAGCCAAAAAATCAATAACAAAAGATCGCAAAAACTACTACTGCAATCTGCAATCCAAACACTCAAACAACCCAAAGAAATTCTGGACCTCCATCTCCTCAATACTCAATCCTGGTAATAATACCAACCCCTGCTCCAATCCTAACCTTTCAAGCCTTGAAACAGCCACTAAATTCAACACATTTTTCATCGATTGCATAGCTAAACTATCCTCCACCTTCCCCAAACCACCCACCAATGCAACCCCCTCACCCCACCCCCAAATCCCCCC